>NW_024752880.1:0-4049 GCF_018991925.1 Homarus americanus | reverse complement strand
CTGTATCGTCCACATAGGTAATTACTCCACAAGGAACTACAAGTTACACCTTGATGTAATACTTCATTTATTGCCAAACTTTATAGGGAAATATTTTTTCACAAAGAATTTCAAGTTACAATTTCACATAACAAGTCACATTACAAACGTTCCTTCGGCTTACAGTTAAACTTTGCAATGTCAAGATATTTTTTTCACTGCAGAGGAAAGTATGCGTCATCATCACCACACACACACACACAAAGACAAAACTCCTGTATCCAGATTCTCAAAAGTTTATAAATTAAATTCTTCCCTAAAATTAAACAGACAATACATCTATTTATCATAGAGTATGTGAACAATATCGACGCCATATTGGTTACCATCTTTGAGTTATATAATTAGTTAGCTTCATAGTGTTAATTATTTAGTTAAAAAGGAAAAATAATCTACTAGTGTGTGTTGTGACCAAAATATATCAACATTGTATTTACTTTCTCCTCCAGGGGGCACTAAGTCTAGAAAAATGACACAATTGACATCTACATAAAGTGACTGATCAAGGGTAGATATTGGCTACCTTTTGTGTTACTTTGAGGTCGTAAGAACACACAGAGCTGCTCTTAAGGATGTTTACCACAATACACCTCAACCAGTTTCTCATTCACTAAGGTCAAACAATAAATCTGGTTCACAAGATACACCGTAAATTTTATTAGAATACAATAATCAATTACTGTATTATTGTATTGAGGCGAATAGTCTTATGGTGTTAAGATGTGTTCTTAAGCCACGAAGGTAAACAAAAGGTATTCAATATCTGCCTTGGTTGACGATGATCTGTAGACGTTAGCAAGTCCTCCTCCTCCTGCTCTCGAGTAAGGTAAGGAAGGCCTCACCTGACCAAAATTGTTAATTAAGATAGATTACCTGAAGATTAACCCTCCCAGCTTATTTCAACTAATGATTAACCTAACGCTACTTGGGAAGTTAAGTTAGGTTAGGTTAGGTTAGGGTAGGGTAGGGTAGGGTAGGGTAGGGTAGGGTAGGGGTAGGTCAGGTCAGGTCAGGTCAGGTCAGGCAGTGCCAGTGTAGTTAATCTTGAGGTTAAATAAACTAGAGGCTAATCTTCACATGAGCCAGTAAGACACTTTGACGGAGGCGGTTACGTACAACAGGAAAGCTCTGATAACATATAATGTACAGTATATACCGTTTAAGTTGCGTCAGCAGCTCTATACACCACTTATTGACTTACTCATTCACTGCCGTAGAAATATTTACTTCTCTAACAGTTTTCTATATGGTTCCCAGTCATTATAATACGACCTTGTAAAATCAAATGATCTAAATTAAACTAAACTTATCCAAATTAAACTTATTAGCTAACAAATCCTTCTAAAATTTTGATACCTTTGATAAAGTTCTAAATTTGTTAACATCATTATTAACTATTACTTAAACCATTTTGTTCTAACTAACCTAAAGCACACTCAAGTGCCACAAACAGAAGGAAAAAACACCTTTAATATTGTCGTCTTAAGGCCCTGTAACCCACCTAACTCCAGGTGTGCATCTATATCAATATCCCTACTGGACCTATACGTAGCTTCCATAGTCATTACCCTGCTGGAAACATTTGACAGCCTATAATTACCCTGAACAATGCACGCAATTACGATTTATTTTATTTTGCTGTTTATTTTATTCTTGGTCCATACTGTAAACATCGCCGCTTGTGAGTCCGTCAGCCATTTTGTTCTTTCAAAGTTTTAAAACTAGCTATAAATAAATAAATAAGTAAATAAATAAAACAAGCATCTTTTGTTTCTGACACTAAAATGGGTCTTCGGCTGTTAACATTACTAACTAAAACTGCAGTGTGTGCAGTACTAGTGGAAGTCGAACGAGAAAGTATTTCCAAATCCATAAAAGGGTTGCAAGTGGAGAGTCTTCCCAAGTGGAGGGTCTTACAGGTGGAGAGTCTTACAAGTGGAGGGTCTTACAGGTGGAGGATTTTAATAGGGGTCAATATTAAGTCTTGAATCAGCCAGATCGAGAAAACTCTTGAAGTCACGTAACTTCTACCATAATTTACCTGTAATCAAGCTGGGTATATGTAAGAAGATATTATCTCGTTACTATCATTTCTCTTCACTATCCTGCGAGGTGGTGTATTAAACTGAATACTCTCATGGCTAAAGAAAGGAATAAAGAAAGCGCAGATGCCTATAAAATGCAGGCAGAACCTCTTACACGCCGTAATCCTAACCATCCCAACCCCAACCCAACCCTATCCACTGGCCACCACAGTACAAGAGTCATTCTTGGTATCAGAATGACGCCTAAACCCCTAATATCGCCTAAAGACACATTTGAATCGGATGGTTCGTTTCGGCGGTTTTATTTCTTCGGTATAAACCAGAGAAACGAATTAGTTCATCAGGAACAGGTGAGTTAAAATACTTCACTCTTCGTTTACGACACTCAACAAATCAAACTTACTTCTGTTGTCTATATCAATCATTTTATAATGAAAACAAAAATGTGGTTAGTTCTTAAAATGAAAAAAAACATCATGCTTGAATGCTTAAGGTAGGGAAAAAAAAAGATACTTAAGATGCTTAAAAATAAAACACTCTTTGATGCTTAAATTAGGATAAAAGCCCATAGGGTTTCTTTATGAGCCGGTGGATATTACGACATGTACCGGCTATCAATACAGAGGCGCTATTTGTAATGATTCTCTCAGAAACTCCCAACAAAGACAATATGTGGTCACGTAAAAACTGGGTTAATTTTTAACACCATCCGTCATTTTAAACGCCAGCTTTCTTGAGTGTAAGAAAATAACCTGCGTGAATATATTTTTTCCTGATGGGATAAAGGTCGTATTTGTCGATAAGAAAAAAATCCTTGAAGGCTGACACTTTGGAGTGTCTAAGGTGATAAAGATCATATACTACCATTTGGGTTTTCAAATTAAGTTCGTACATAAATATCAAACTCATAAAGATTACAAAAGACAGGGTATCATGGGCTCTCTTCAGCTATTTATTCAGCGGCCGTCAATATGCTGATGTACAAGCTACACAATGTTATTGATGACTGCATCTGGAAAATGATGTCCTTTTAAGCTTGGTAACTGGGTAACTTTGTGCCGAAAATGCCAAATATGACAATCTGTGTGCACTTGAAGTTGGAAGATTAAAATTATGAAAATTTTGTCCAAAGAAGCGTGTGTTAGTCCATTATTGAGCATCTGGGAAAGATGTCCAAAGTTATTAATCTTTGTCATTGAAAGCAGCAAATAAGACTTCAACATCAAATTGCTATCACAAGTTATAGAACTTAAGCCAGGACATACAGTATGTATACTCCTACAGAAGGCAGCACTGCCCATATCAAATGCAGACGCAATTGTATTTGGCATATTAAAGCAACCTCAACAGGAAAAATGGTATTAAGAAAACAGGAACTGGTGAGGCGACGACACATTGGGCAGAGAGCCTTACAGGTTTCCATGCCCTTCTGGAATCTATTTCTGCATTACTGGGAAGATTGTTGGCAGGAAGAAAGCATGTTACAGAACTACTTGATGAAATCTAACTGAAAATCTAGATGCATTCAAGATCTACTGAATTGGAGCCAAATGCCCACTCCTTACATGTTTATTGGTCTAAAGGAATTTGTATTTAAACTCTACTGTCCACGAATGACTTTCCCTGCTAAACTGTCATAACTTAGATAAGCATCTCTTCAAGAAAACGCAGGCAAGCTGGAGAACTACCAGCGACTGCAGCACTCTAATATCATATGTGAGAGGAAGGTATCAAAGCTCTTCTGTGAATGTATGATGCAGACAGTGAAATGCTTTCACAATTAGGCACTGGCTTTCTGGAAGATTGTGTGACTGTTTCATACTAGTAATATCAGACCAACCACAGCTCCAGAAGCAATCTAAAACTTGTTGAAATGTGGATGTGGCGTCGAAATGTGAATCATTGTCATGTTCATACAGAAAAATCAAGCCTGCATGAGCATGCCGAGGGTATTAGCAACTGTCA
>NW_024752879.1:0-4901 GCF_018991925.1 Homarus americanus | reverse complement strand
ATGACTGTCTACCACTCCACCACTTATGACTGTCTACCACTCCACCACTTATGACTGTCTACCACTCTACCACTTATGACTGTCTACCACTCTACCACTTATGACTGTCTACCACTCTACCACTTATGACTGTCTACCACTCTACCACTTATGACTGTCTACCACTCTACCACTTATGACTGTCTACCACTTATGACTGTCTACCACTCTACCACTTATGACTGTCTACCACTCCACCACTTATGACTGTCTACCACTCTACCACTTATGACTGTCTACCACTCTACCACTTATGACTGTCTACCACTCTACCACTTATGATTGTCTACCACTCTACCACTTATGACTGTCTACCACTCTACCACCATGACTGTCTACCACTCTGCAATTACATCTATTATGACCGGTTCACCACCTACCACTTATATGACTGTCTAACACTCTACCACTTATGACTGTCTACCACTCTACCACTTATGATTGTCTACCACTCTACCACTTATGACTGTCTACCACTCTATACCAACTGTTTCTCGAGATGTGTTGGCTGACGGGAGACAGTCAGCCGAGTTAACATCATACTCAGCAGTGGTGGATCTTGTCAACAGGGAGACGAGTGAGTTAGTGTCTTCTGTGTATAAGTTTGATGACGAGAGTGACAGCCATCCCAGGTGTGTGTGTGTGTGTGTGTGTGTGTGTGTGTGTGTGTGTGTGTGTGTGTACAGTCCTTATGGTGGGTATGTGTCACAAATGAGAGTCTGGTGTCATTATGAAAGGTGGAGCCCATGGTACACTGCGATTCCCTTCCTTCCCCTCCCCCCTCCTCTTCCCCCTTCCCTTCCCCCTTCCCTCCCCTTGACACCCTTATAGAACACCTCTACTCCCATAGTGACAGTGACGATATGCGATATTCTATGTGATTTCTGAACTATGAAAACCAGACGAAGATTCATGTGCAGTTGCTGTAAGTTCATATTAGGACTGGAACCTATTAGAATTTGGGTCTGTTAGGAATTGCAATTGTTCCTTTTAAAGAGATGGTCCTCACACACACACACACACTCACACACACAGGATTAAAGTGAGTCAGTGTGTCGCCTCTCCTCCTCCAACTCGTCCTCCTTTTCCTCCTCTTCGTCATTGAGTCCTCTTCTTCACACCTAAAGCTCCACTACCACTAGCCACCACTCAGGAGATTCAGTTAACTCAAATCAAATGGTGTATCCAGACTGGTGATCACCGCTCCTCTCAACTGAGTGAATGAAACAGCCAAGTGATGACTTTTTAGAGTAAGTTTCCCCACAGTTTTGTCTTGGAGCAGCTGGACACTTTCTGGTTTTGGGATATTACTTTTTTTTTTTTTTTACTTCACACAAAAGTAATGACTCATATTGGAATTTTAAACGGAATTATAATCAGAAAATTCGGTAATAATTATAACACTTAGGTGAATTCTTGTACGGGAAAATGGACGAAGCAGCCAACACCAGCCAGCAGCAGCCAGGCAGCCAACACCAGCCAGCCAGCACCAGAGTTAATTCCTTTTCCTGGTGCTGGTGGGACAGGAAACTGATTATTGTCGCTCATAATGTAGTCCTGTCGTGGGTAATCAACCTTGCTTCTCTCGGGAACGGGATGAACTTTCCACCTGGATGAGCCTCTCCGTCGGTAGCCTCTTTCTGTTAAGTCTCAATGGAATTATGGCCTAAATGAAAGAATACATCGAAAGAATTGATCTTTTTTACTCCCGGATGCCACAACTCACATGGGATTACGTCATCACGGTGATACATGTTGGTGGATGAACGAAATTGGTGATGGATATTTCACTGTTAGAAGGTGATTATTTTTTTTACAAGGGAATGTAATTTGTGTGGACTCTGGATATCCCCCTAAACCACGCCTCTCCCCCTCCCCCCCCCTCACCAAAAGTACACAATTAAATAATAGTTTAAATGGCAAAATTAACGAAATAAATGCAATACAATTAGTAGTTGACAAAACAATTTAGTGGTAGTTGTTCAACTATACACGAGTACAATAACATTCCAGAAATATTGATGAAATTAACATAACTACCAGTGTGTGTGTGAGAACAAATGATGAGATTAATTGAACATTGTAAAAAGGTTAAAAGAAATTATAAATAATAATACTAATAATAATAATGATAATAATAATAATCTTTATATATATATAAAACAAAGAAGTATGTCTGTGTGTGTGTGTGTGTTTGTGTGCATGTGTGTTCGCGCGAGAATCTCGGAAACTACTTTACCGATCTGTAGTGATGATGGATGGTGTTATATGTAATGATGATGGGTGGTGTTATATGTAGTGATGATGGGTGGTGTTATATGTAGTGATGATGGATGATGTTATATGTAGTGATGATTGATGGTGTTATAAATGAAATTTATAATAAAAACAAAATTGAAAATAATAATAATAATAATGATAATAACAATAATAATAATAACAATAATAATAATAATAATAATAATAATAATAATAATAATAATAATAATAATAATAATAATAATCCATGAAGAAATAAAAAAAAAAAAAAAATAAAATATAAAGTTCTTGCAGTTGACCCTGTGTTTCATTTTATCTTATTCGCCTCCATGTAAGCTTGGAGAATTTGTTGATGTCCGGTCTTATAGTCGTAAGATATTATAAAATGTAAAATTACTTCCTTTGTTTTACATGAAACAATGAAATATTGAGTAGTTGAATGATCTTCAGGTGAGACCTTGACAGGAGCTGGTGGGTCATGGCGACGAGTCTTGCCCCACAAGCCTTGGCGTACCTTCCTCCAAGTTGACACAAAGACTTTTTTTAAATAAGTCATATTGAAGAATTTACTGAGATCAATTCTGGTGTAAGGATAGAGGTCAAATAAAAATTGAGGTACTTTTTATGAAAAGGTGTGATATTATGTTGAGGATGGTGCAGTTCATATAGTGTAAAGGATAGTGTATGTGTAGTGTAGAAGATAGTGTAGTTGATAGTGTAGTGTTAATGTAGATGATTGTGTAGATGATAGTGTAGATGATATTGTAGATGATAGTGTAGATGATAGTGTAGTTGTAGTGTAGATGATAGTGTAGATGATAGTGTAGATGATAGTGTAGATGATTGTGTAGGTGTAGTGTAGTTGATGTAGTGTAGATCATAGTGTAGTTGTAGTGTAGATGATAGTGTAGATGATAGTGTAGATGATAGTGTAGATGATAGTGTAGTGTTAATGTAGATGATTGTGTAGATGATAGTGTAGTTGTAGTGTAGATGATAGTGTAGTTGTAGTGTAGATGATAGTGTAGATGATAGTGTAGATGATAGTGTAGTAGATGAGAAGAGATGAGAAAGAAAGATAGTGCAGATGATAGTAGTTGTAGAGTAGACAGAGATAGTGTAGATGATAGTGTAGATGATAGTGTAGATGAGAAAAAGAAGTTGTAGATGATAGTGTAGATGACAGTAGAGATAGTGTAGATGATAGTAGATGATAGTGTAGCAGATGGAGTGTAGTGTATATGACAGTGTAGTGTAGGATGATAGTAGATGATAGTGTAGATGATAGTGTAGTTGTAGTGTAAATGATAGTGTAGATGATAGTGTAGATGATAGTGTAGATGATAGTGTAGTTGTAGTGTAGATGATAGTGTAGATGATTGTGTAGATGATAGTGTAGATGATAGTGTAGATGATAGTGTAGATGATTGTGTAGATGATAGTGTAGTTGTAGTGTAGATGATAGTGTAGATGATAGTGTAGATGATAGTGTAGTTGTAGTGTAGATGATAGTGTAGTTGTAGTGTAGATGATAGTGTAAATGATAGTGAAGATGATAGTGTAGTTGTAGTGTAGATGATAGTGTAGATGATAGTGTAGTTGTAGTGTAGTTGTAGTGTAGATGATAGTGTAGATGATAGTGCAGTTGTAGTGTAGATGATAGTGTAGATGATAGTGTAGATGATAGTGTAGTTGTAGTGTAGACGATAGTGTAGATGATAGTGTAGATGATAGTGTAGATGATAGTGTAGACGATAGTGTAGATGATAGTGTAGATGATAGTGTAGATGATAGTGTAGTTGTAGTGTAGATCATAGTGTAGATCATAGTGTAGATCATAGTGTAGATGTAGTGTAGTTGATGTAGTGTACATGATAGTGTAGTTGTAGTGTACACGATAGTGCAGTTGATATAGTGAAGATGATAGTATAGTTATAGTGAAGATGATAGTGTAGCTGATGTAGTGTAGATGATAGTGTAGTTGTAGTGTAGATGATAGTGTAGATGATAGTGTAGTGTTAATGTAGATGATTGTGTAGATGATAGTGTAGTTGTAGTGTAGAAGATAGTGTAGTTGATATAGTGAAGATGATAGTATAGTTATAGTGAAGATGATGGTGTAGTTGATGTAGTGTAGATGATAGTGTAGTTGTAGTGTAAATGATAGTGTAGTTGTAGTGTATATGATAGTGTAGTTGATATAGTGAAGATGATAGTGCAGTTGATATAGTGAAGATGATAGTGTAGTTGTAGTGTATATGATAGTGCAGTTGATATAGTGAAGATGATAGTGTAGTTGTAGTGTACATGATAGTGTAGATGATAGTGTAGCTGATGTAGTGTAGATGATAGTGTAGTTGTAGTGCAGATGATAGTGTAGCTGATGTAGTGTAGATGATAGTGCAGTTGTAGTGAATATGACACCACCACCACATCCTCTCCCTACTGTCCTCCCCTGGCTGACAACACCACCACATCACCCCCTACCCTCCCCCCTGGCTGACAACACCACCACATCACCCCCTACCCTCCTCCCCTGGCTGACAACACCACCACATCACCCCCTACCCTCCTTCCCTGGCTGACAACACCACCACATCATC
>NW_024752878.1:0-7500 GCF_018991925.1 Homarus americanus | reverse complement strand
CTGACCTCCCTTAGGAACCCCGAATGCTGCTGAGGGGCTTGGTGTGAAGAGAGCCTGGCAGGAAGCTCGCACCTTTTCGTCGTAACTTTCTCTGTGCTGTGAAGGACCTATTCTCCTCGCCAGCTGACGTGTAACAGGGGAGTATTCCGTCTGAACGTTCTCTTCGTCCCCAATAATTCCTCGCTAGTGCGTGTTTGTGTGAAGGGTGGAGGTCGTGCACAGCCTAGTGGGTTGGTGTTCGAGGTTGAGTGTGTATTGTTGTTCAGAGAGTGTGGTTTTGAAGGCATCCCAATCTGTGTGTTGATACTGGTATTGAGGTGTGGTTGTTGGGAGGAGGATGGGATTGTTGGAGAGGTGAAGAGTGATGGGAATGTGGTCTGAGCCTGATAGGGGGCCGGGAGTGATGTAGTGTTGGAATTGGAGGGCAGGGGTGTTGGTGATGACGATGTCTGGAGTGCCTTTGCCGTGAGCAGCGTAGAATGTGGGAAAGAAAGGGCCAATGTGGTGAAGGTTTTTGTGAGTGACCAAAACGTGTAGTTGTTGGCCATGGGGGTCGATGCGGTTGTGTTGGAATGCGGTGTGGTGTGCATTGAGGTCGGCCATTAGTATTACAGGTAGGTGTGCGTTGTTAAAGATGGAGTTTAGGTCTGTGAAGGGGATACGCGAGTTAGGATCTTGAGTATGTTGTGCAGATGATAATCTGTCCGTGTTGAGTGTAGATCTTGGCGGCCATGAAGTGTTTGAAAGCAAAGTTGGTGATGAATTCGTGTTTCATGGAGGATCTGATGAGGATTGCAACGCCCTCGAATAGTTCGTGGGGTGATTGTCTGCTTGTGTAGCCGAAGTGCTTGATTTTGGTGTTTGTGCCTGTTGAGTTAAGGAGGAGGATGTCTGGGTTGTGCTCTTGTATGAGGAGAGAGATGGCGTGTCTGTTTGAGTGATATGCTCTACAGTTGTATTGCATAATGGTGATCATGTTGTATAATTTGTTACTTATATGAGATTGAAATTCTGGGGTGCAGGGATGAGGTCTAACTTGTCGAGTGACTGTGAGCGAGGTCTGAGTGTGGTGTATGCAGGCGAGGGATGGGCGGTTACGTGACTGTGTGTGTAGGGGAGTCGGGAGGATGAGTGGAGTGTGCTAGGTTCGTGTCGGGGTTGTTTCCTGTTTCCTTTGGGGTAGTGCCGAATAGATTTACTTTGATTATAGATTTAGTTGGATGTGTGTATTGTATAATTCTTTTGCTGTCATGTGTGTAGGAAGAAAGGGGGGAGGTGTTCTTCCTCTTAGGTCTAGTGGTCTTGACCACTAGTTCTGTGGGGGGATGGGCTGCCATTTTATTCTTGGGAGTCTGAGGTGTTAGGGGAAGATTGGGTTTGGTTCGGATTTTTGTGGTCCGGGAGTTCATCGAAGTCGTGTGGGAAAAGTCAGGTGTAGGCAAGGTCAAGGTGGAGGGGCCGGGAGGTTTTGGACTGATTACTCTGGGGGGTGAGGGAATAGTAGATTGGTGAGATAAGTCAGGTGTGGGCATGGCAGAAGTGGAGGGGCGGAGGGAGATTGCAGTGGTTTCTCTGGGGGGAGGGGGTGGCATGCTGGTCCGGTCGGGGATGGGGGCAGTGGGGAAGATGAGGTCGGGACCGGTTCTGAAGGAATCAGGAATGTGTATGGTAGGGAGGCCGTTCTCCCTCAAACCATCAATTGCCAGTTTCAGAAAAAGAGACCTGTTTCCGTTGCTTAGGGTATGTGCCAGAAGTATGATGGTGGTGATTTTTGCATCCATGTCGGAGGAGGGTGGGGGGGCGGTCACGTTGTTGGTCCAGCAAGTGCCGGTGGGGAGGGCCGTGGCAGTAGGGAGTGAGTGGTGGGGAGGTGGAGGTGGTGCTGTGGGGGGTGCTGTAGGAGGTGAAGGTCGGCGGGGAGGGAGTGGTGTTGTGCTATTGTCGAGTCTGATTTTGCACTTGTTGCTGATAGCAGCGTGAGGGCCTTTACAGTTGCAGCATTTAGTTACCGTGGCAGTGCAGTTTCGGTATGAGTGGCCTTGATTGGCACACTTTGAGCAAGTTATTGTGTTACTGCAACGGTTGGTGTTGTGCCCGAATTGGTAGCAATTGAAACATTGGTGTACTTGTATGAAGTGTTGGAATTCAATGTCTCTTGAGGGGATGATATTGCTGCCGATTTTTATTCCGTATGATTTTAATTTGATGGCGTCAGTTTGAGTAGCTGTAGTGATTTTTAACATGGGGAGAGTTCCCATCCGGGCTGCATATGTCATTTGGGGGGTGTTTTGTGAGTTGAGTTCTGTCAATAGGTTAGGGTTGTCAAGGATCTGAGGAATGACTTTTCTACATATGAGGGTGCATTTTGCGCGGTATTCGGGTGAGCTGAGGACCGTTAGGCCATTGTCCCTCAGTCTGTTGTTCATTGCTGGGGAGTGGAATAGGTCGGCATCTTCATCAGTTTGTACAAATATTTTGATAATGTCGTCATTGGTGAAGGAACGGATCTGAAATATACAGGTCAGTTGGAAAATAAGTGAGGCGAGGTCCATGCACGGTTGGATGGTACGGTCCACTTTAATTTTAATTGAAGGCATGTTAACTGTTTGAATTGGAGATTTATGGAGATCTCCCCTAACAGTCCCTAATTTCCTGCGCCCCTCACGTAGGGGAGGCCCTGCACTATCACAGGGGTCCCCAGGCGAATCGGCAGGTTGTGCTGACCCTCCACCCTTCACACAAACACGCACTAGCGAGGTGTGGGGACAGAGGGCGTTTCCAGACGAATACTCCCCTGTACGTCAGCTGACAGGGGAATAGGTCCTTTCACGGCACGGAAGAGAAGGATTAGAGTAGAAGAAAAAGGTCTGAAAACTCACTGCCGACTCTCTCTTCACACCAAGCCCCTCAGCAGCATTCGGGGTTCCTAAGGGAGGTCCGATACTGTAGGAGAGGCTCAATGTGTTGATCGAATCAACAGAATTGTCAGGTGGAGAAATGATGTCAGGTGCTTTGGTTTTCCAAGGTACGTGGGAAGGTGGGATAGGTCCAGAACTAGCGAATCAGCTATGTCTGTTTGATCTCCGGCTTCCCCGTCGCTCTGCGTGTCTGCTCTCTGTGGTGGTCCTGGCTCCAATGATGTAATCGATACGATACGAAGTCTTTAGTTAAGAGGTGAAAGAAGATTATTAGGAGTTGAAGGAAAAGTGGTGAAACTGAAATACAGTAGGAGTAGAAAGAATCTGGGCTCAACCAGATCGCTTCATCTTTCCTATTGGTGTTTTATCTTTGTTCTGCTCCCTTGGGTCGTCAGACCTTTGTATTAATATTGGTTTATTTATATAATGCTGCTTATTATTATTATTTGTTATTGTTGGAGTTAGTGAGCCCGCCCAGGTCCTTGTGTAACTGGGAGGGTAGTCACATTTTTTTTTATTTTTTTTTTATTTTTTTTTTTTGAGGTGTTAGTTAAGTGTTAGTTGTGTTAGTCTAAAGGTACACTGTATGGAGAGGCCTGCCAGGTTCTTAGTGGAGCTGGTTGGTCACTCTCATCTTTATTCCTCTAGTAATGTTTTATGTAAAAATGTGTATGTTGAGGCAGGAGGTGGTTCAATTACTTCTTCCTGGCTGATATAGCTGGGAGGGTAATCACATTATTATTATTAATATTATTAATATTTATTTATTTATTTATTTATTTATTTATTTATTTATTTTTTTTTGAGTTAGTGAGCCCGCCCAGGTCCTTGTGTAGCTGGGAGGGTAGTCACATTTTTATTTATTTATTTTTTTTTTTTTACTAAGATGTTAGTTCAATGTTAAATGTTAAATGTTAAATGTTAAATATTAGTTATGTTAGTCTAAAGGTACGCTGTATGGAGAGGCCTGCCAGGTTCTTGTGGAGCTGGTAGGTCACTCTCATCTTTTATTCTCTCTATTAATGTTTTATATGTATATTGGGGCAGGAGATGGTTCAATTACTTTCTTCCTGGCTGATTTAAACCAACTGTGTTCTTGGAATTCTTCGTTGTCTATATTATTTATCCAGTTTTGATATGTTTCTGTGTTAAGTTCAGTCACTTTTTTCCAAATATTTACAGCTTTGTTGTGTATATCTACATTGATTGCTAAGAGATTTGCTCTCTTGTGTAGCTGTTCATTACTGATGTGGTCTGTATATTTTATGTTATATATAAATCTAAGGGTTATATTTTGTACTGTTTGTAACCTTTTAATGCACGTTTTACTAAGGGTGTTCAACGGGATGGGTGGGTAGTCCATAATTGATTTGACAAGAGCAATATATATCTTTCTCTTGTTATTAATGCTAAGGTTCTTAAAGCGTTTTATTTTTGATAATCTTATTCTTGCCTGTCGTTCTTTATCTTTTAAGTATGTTATATATCCTCTTTTTGTTAGTTTTAATCCAAGCATCCTACCTTCAGTGTCGTATGGGTATAGTTCCTGGTCGACTATTACTGGACTTGTTTTAATCTTGGCTATTGGTATTATCTTGAATTTGTTCTTATTTGTCCTGATTTTCCATTTTTTTCTCAAAATCATTTATGTTCAGTTCAAGTTTTGAAGCTCCAAAAAAAAGTTGTTGGTAGCGAAAGTCAGAGCGGGGAAGATGACAGAGGAAGGAGCAGGAGGTTGGGAAGGGAATTGTAGTGGGAGAGATAGTGCCGTGGCTTTACACGACTGCGTTTATTTGGTTAGCGCATAGCGCACGTATTGGGTTTTGTCTGTGTTGGGTGTGTGATCCTCGGGTCACCACTCCTCCGGATTGTGTCAGTTCAAGTTTTGAAGCTCCAACAACTTTCCCTGAATACGAATTCGCAACCTTTCGATTTACAACAGGTACCTACTTTACTGCTAGGTTAACAGGGACCAAGGGGGCTAGGAAGAGTGTCCAAACAACTTCCGCTTGCCCGGGAATCGAACCCGTGACATCTTGCTTGCGAGGCAAGAGCGGTACATCATTTATGTACTAGAACTAGAAAAATGCTAGTGACAGGGGGGAAGGAGGTTCAGAGGAAGAATAAAGGGAGGATGGAAGTGAATTTTAGAAGGAGAGAACAGGTGCAGTGGCTAAACACCGCTTGCGTGAGGGGGTAGGCAAAATGCCCTGAGGGTGCAACAACCACAATCAGGACGAGGCAGAGGGAGGGCGGGAGCAGGTCCGGGCAAGCAAAGGGCCAACGCGGGTGTTCTGATTGTCGTCTTAGCCTAGGCAGTGTTGGTAAAACGTAGGAAGAACCGCCCCGCTACGGCGGCGGCGCAAGCCGAGAAACGCAGGTGGACGGACGCACAGGCAGCACACGATCAAATCAAACAGAGAAGGTGAAAATATAGAAATTTTGCTAGTCGTAGTGTTGTTTGGAGAGAGATGAAGGTAAAGTCTTTGAGCTATGTCAAAGAGGAACGGAGCGAGTTGGAGGAAGGGTTTTTGAATCTTTGAGCTTGAAATGTCAAAGTATTCATAGTAAGGAAGGATGAGCGTATCGTAGGAGAGTTTTTAGTAATAGCGGCAGACAGATTTGAGCTTTTTTGTCAAATTATGAACGGAGACGAGAATGAGATATAGGTTGAGTGGTTTCAGTCTAGAGTTAGGTCAATTTTATTAAGAATTGGATGTCACAGACGTTGGGTATGTTTGATTAGGTTCTGAGAGTTGTCGGTCTTTTAGCTATGTCAGAGAGAAATGGAGAGAGTTGGAGGAAGAGTTTAGAATCTTTGAGTTTGAAATGTCAAAGTATTCGTAGTGAGGAAGGATGAGTGTATCGTAGGAGAGTTGTTTAGTAATGGCAGGAGGCAGATTTGAGCTATGTCAAATTGTGAACGGAGATGAGAGTGAGATATAGGTTGTTAGGTTTCAGTCTTGAGTTAGGTCGATTTTGGTAAGGTGGCTTTGTCTGGCGGGGGGGGGATGTTGTGTTTGGAGATTGGTTGAGGGAGGGGGGGAGTTTGTGTTTGGGGATTGATGGGGGTGGCGGTTGTATGTTAATTTAAGGTGAATTAAAATTGCTTAAGGGGGGTTGTTGTGTGAGTGTGTATGTGTTTGCATGTAAATGTAAGGGGAGAGAGGGAGGGTTAGGATAATGTTATAAGGTCAGGTATGGTTCGGTTGTCGGGAGGAGGGGGGAGGAGAGGAGAGGAGAAGGGAGGCGAAAGGGGGAAAGGGGGGCTTTGGAGGTTCTTGGGTTAATTTATGGTATGGTAGGATTTCTTAGGAATGATATGTTTTGTGTTGCTAATGAATAGTTGTATTGCGTCATATGTTTTTATTTATTTATTTATTTATTTTATTTATTTATTTATTTATTTTTATTAGGAGGGTCAAAGGGGCTTGTTAGAAAGGTCGGGTATATTAAGTTTTTATTTTGGGAGGATTGTAGGTATCGATTTCTAAGAGGGGTTGTGAGTAAGGTTGGGTGGGTTAAGTTTTTCTTTTGGGAGGATTGGGCGTGTTGATTAGTGATTGATATTGAATTAGCTTTTTTTTTTTTTTTTTTTTTTTTTTATAGGAGTGGATTGCAGAGAAGGTTGCGGGTTGTTTTTCTTTTGGGAGGATTGTAGGTTTTGTTAGTGGTTGGCAGAGTTGGGTTAATTATTGCATTCTCTCTTTCTTGCAGGTATTGTGAGTTCTGGCCCCATTCTTGAGGGAGAGGGTTTGTGTACAGGTACATTGCACCCCTCCCCGACCTTATTGGCTAAGAGAGGCGTTCAATGTCGTCTGCAATTTGGTACCGTTTTTATTAGGTACACCTCTCCGACCTTATTGGCTAAGGGAGGTGCCCATAAAACAGTGTTGGTAACATTCTTGAGGGAGAGGGCTTGCGTAGGCACTGTGGAACTCTCACCAACCTCATTGGCTAAGGGAAACGTACATGTCATTTGAGTTAGTATGGGATGGGTAAGTTAGGTATTTGTTTTGGGAGGAGTGATAGGGTGTGGTTAGTTAATGGTAGAATGGTTATTTTTTATTTTGTGTGGGATTGCTAGTAACGGCTGGGTATGTTAGGTTTTTGTTTTGGGAGGAGTGATAGGGTGTGGTTAGTTAATGGTAGAATGGTTATTTTTTTATTTTGTGTGGAATTGCTAGTAATGGCTGGGTACGTTAGGTTTTTATTTTGGGGGGATTGTTAGGGGGAGTGTTAGTGCAGGTTGAGTGGTTTAGTTATTTATTAATTTATTTATTTTTTATTTTTTTGTCAGAGTGGTCTTGAGTTTGAGTTGGTGGCGTGGGGTTTGGAGTGAGGGGGGGGAGGAGGGAATTGGTCAAGTCAGGTAAGGTTAGGTTGGGTGGGAATTATTGGGTGTGGGGTTGAGAAGAGGTTAGGTTAAGCTTAGTTAGGTTAGGTGGGAATCGTTGGGTGTGGGCTGAGGAGAGGTTAGGTTGATTTGGTTAGGTTGGGTGGGAATCGTTGGGTGAGGGTTAAGGAGAGGCTAGGTTTTAATTTGGGGGGAAATTGTTGGGTGTGGTTATAGGGAAGATAT
>NW_024752877.1:0-27946 GCF_018991925.1 Homarus americanus | reverse complement strand
AACCATGGTTGTTGGTGGCCCAGTTTTGGAGACTGTTCAATAAATCATGAAGGGCGGTATAGTTTGGAGCAGAATTGTTGACGCTGATCCCAATGGTGGAGTCGTCGACATATTTCCAGCGAGCAGGGGTTTCTCTTAGGGCATCATTGATGAGCATAAGGAAGCAGAGTGGTCCCATCTTGGTGCCTTGGGGGACGCCACAGGTGAGTGACTGAAAGGTGGAGACAGCCAGCCCCTCGGAAGCGTACAGCTTGGCGTCGGTCACTGAGGAAGTCTGTAAGCCCTGGTATAATAAGACTTCTCCGAAGCCCGAGGTCAATAGCTTAGTTGATGATTATATTGTGGTCGACTAGGTCGAACGCTTTAGTGAAATCAATGAAGGCGACAGCTACAGACGTTTTTCGTTTCTCGAGATGGCGGTATATGTAATCGAGAAAGCTGACAAGACAGTCAGTCAGTCAGTCAGTGGTGGAGGAAGTTTTCAGGTTGCCAAATTGCTGAGGGTCTACTACGACTCCTGCAATATCAGCAAAAGCCCAGCCAGTCGAACACAAAACTTTCACAGATTAGGCTGGGTATTGGGGTGATTGCAATAGGTCGTAGCTGATTTAAGGATTGTGGGTTGGTTGACTTGGGCACTGGTGATACATAAGAGGTCTTCCAGTCAGCTGGGCATCTGGCTTGACTGAGAGAAGCATTGATGATGGAGCATAGGGGTTTAGCAAGCTCCGGGGAGAACTCCTTGAAGTGTTTCATTGGTAAGTCAATGGGGGTGGTAGAGCGTTTTAATTTTAGTTTGTCCAGGCGTTTTGCTATTTCAAATACTTCTACTAAGTCAGTGGGAAGGGGGGGCTGCTGGTAGGTAAGCAGGGAGAGTGGTTGTGTCAAGCCGGGGGAGCGTCTGGCATATAGTAGCGAAGTGTGTGTGTGTGTGTGTGTGTATACTACTGTACTTTTTAGATCCTCCTACGCAACCTAACCTATTATAGTTAAGTATAGTAGGCTATACACTATTTTGTTAGTATGTGTTATAAAATGAAATTGCATGTTATTATTATTAATATTATTATTATTATTATTATTAGTAGTAGTAGTAGTAGTATTATTATTATTATTATTATTGTTATTATTATTACATGCTAATATAATACTAAGTTGCCCGCCAGATTTCCTCAGAGATGGGAGGAGCACATTGGCGGCGGTGTTGTTTATACTCCACCCGATTACTGATTCCTATTCACCGAGCCAGAGCTGGCGGGCGGCGTGTTATGTGCCACGTTTTGTTTCCCATTGGGCGTACCGCTCAGCTGGGGAGTAGGAGATTTCATAAAAAACAAGTTTGAGTGGAGAGCACACCTTTTCCTTCACATACAGTTATCTTAGACCATCTACTAGTATAATAGTTTGCACAAAAATACTCTACACTCTTTCTAGGTTATTGTTATGTTTTTTTTTTTTTTTTTGATTTCTCATCAGATTGTGCATTCAACTAATATACACTATTAGTGTGTTTATTATTATGTTTTATAGTATTATTTCGTATAATATTGGGTAACACAATTAGAGTCACTAGTATAGTATATTTTCGGGGTTTATAGCAGTTTGTGGTCTAATAGTATCATGCTTTATGAGTGGTGTTCTATGTAGTGATGGATGATTAGGCAATAAAATATGCTTTGGGTGTTTATAGCAGTTTGTGGTCTACTAGTATCATGCTTTATGGGTGGTGTTCTATGTAGTGATGATTAGGCCATAAAATATGCTTTTGGTTTATTGCTAACAAAATATACTTTGCTCTACCGCTGGAGTGCAAAACATGGTGAAACTTACATACACCGTTAATAAAGTATTGGTGGAAGAAGAAGAAGAAGTAAGAGGAAGAATTGTGGAGGGAATGAACAGTGAGACAATGTAAAGCCTCCAGGATGGCGGCAGCGTTTCTGTTATTAATATATAATAAGACAATAGGAAAATATGTTGTTGTCTCTACCTGTATTATTACCTTTGCGATAGCATGGTTCAATTTTTGGAGGACAGAGGAAGGAGCAGGAGGTTAGGAAGGGAGAGATAGTGTCTGTGATCCTCGGGTCACCACTCCTCGGATTGTGTCAGTTCAAGTTTAGAAGCTCCAACAACTTTCCCTGAATACAAATTGGCAACGTTTCGATTTACAACAGGTACCTACTTACTGCTACAGTAGGTAGGTGAACAGGGACCAAGGGGGCTAGGAAGAGTGTCCAAACAACTTGCTCCTGCCTGCCTGTGTGATGTAGTCGTGGCCAGAATTAGGTTAGGATACAGACACATCTGGCTAGTTAGTAACGCTGTACCCATAAAGGAACACTCAGCATGTAAACTTGGTGATACACCTTTAAAGCACTACTATATTATTGAATGGGACACTGTCAAAGACTTCAGGACACCTCACTTATTGTATCTTGAACTATGTCATTACTTCATTGAGGACATTACATTCTTGCTCTTTATCCCAAAGTTTCTAGCCCACACACTGATTAGTCAACAGTTAGAATATGACTCCAATGTATGCTGCTGGTAAATGTGTACTGTCAATGAACCAGACTGAAAATAAGGTCGCCTCCCTGGCTGCTGCTGCTGCTTCTTGCGCCCTTCTAAGTCCCGTTTAAGTCCCCCACCCCAGGCCCCCGCAGTACCCCTTCACATCTACACCATTCAAAAACAATTTCACTCAATTTGCACAGAGTGTTATCCTGCAAAACGTTGATGTCGTATATTTCTCTCTTTAAGTGATATCCTGTGGCTCCGAAAGGAGCCTGTTTGGTTAGGTTGTCTTGTGTGAACGAACCTTGGGTTCTTCTTTCTTCTCTGTCTTCTTGGGGAGGAGCACAGCTTGGATGTTAGGAAGGACACCCCCTTGGGCAATGGTGACTCCAGATAGGAGCTTGTTCAGCTCCTCGTCATTGCGAATGGCAAGCTGAAGATGACGCGGGATAATGCGGGTCTTCTTGTTGTCGCGGGCGGCGTTACCGGCCAGCTCGAGCACTTCTGCTGCCAGGTACTCCATGACGGCTGCAAGGTACACAGGGGCACCTGCACCAACACGCTCAGCATAGTTGCCCTTACGCAAGAGACGGTGGATCCTACCCACGGGGAACTGGAGTCCGGCCCTGCTAGAACGGGACTTTGACTTGCCCTTCACCTTGCCTCCCTTGCCGCGTCCTGACATGTTGCTGCTGCTGCTTTTCGTGATAGGAGTTAAATTTCCGCCCGCCACCTTGGTCTTTTATACCAAGCTCAGGATCAGGCCAGGTGGCCGTCTCGCGGACCCAACCAATGTAAGAGAGCCGTAGCTGCAGCCAGTCTGATCCTGAGCTGCCCGCTCGGTATATAAGGAAAAGTTAGTCGGGCCAGTTTTCAATTCTCTCGCTCCGCGCCACGAGTAACTGTGCCGCCATGCCTCCCAAAACTTCCGGAAAGGCTGCCAAGAAGGCTGGAAAGGCCCAGAAGGCCATTGCCAAGGGTGACAAGAAGAAGAAGCGCAGGAGGAAGGAAAGCTACAGCATCTACATCTACAAGGTACTGAAGCAAGTGCACCCCGACACAGGAGTCTCCTCCAAAGCTATGTCCATCATGAACTCTTTCGTGAACGACATCTTCGAGCGCATCGCTGCCGAGGCTTCCCGCCTGGCGCACTACAACAAACGCTCCACCATTACAAGTCGGGAAATCCAGACAGCTGTCCGACTCTTGCTGCCCGGTGAACTGGCCAAGCATGCCGTGTCTGAGGGCACCAAGGCTGTCACTAAGTACACCTCTTCCAAGTAAGAGGTTACTTGTGCACAACAAACACGCCATCCCACTACTACAACTTAATCGGCTCCATCGGAGCCACAGTTACATGTTAAAGAGACAGTTACCGACAGTGATATATTGAGAGGGAAATAAAAAAAAAAAAAATTATAATAATCTGCATTCTCTATTGGCGTAGAAACAGGACTAAATCGAAACATAATAAATAAATAAATAAATTCTGCGTGGAGTACTTTTACACCCACTGCAAAGTGACATACATGGAGTGTATTTGGGCTTCATTTCATGTTTGCAGCACGCCTATTTCATGTAAACAATTTATTTTATTTTATTGTATTTTATTGTATTTTCTTTTATTTTATTTATTTATTTACTTACTTATTCTTTATATATTTATTTGTTACTAGCTCTTGTTTGTTGCACCCACCCACCTCCCGAATTGATGACCTACTATACATTCGTGCCTGCACGAATGTTACCAACTTACCGTTAGGCGATTTGGGTAACCGAAATTAACGCTCTCCTACCACCAACCATTTCGATTGTCATGACAATTATCTTCAGAACAGTTCTTTGGCCCTGAGAAGGGCCGAGTTATAGATGTCTGGTAGGTTTTGTTGTGCTTTTTCTTTTTCCCAAGGAAGAGGACTTAAGCACGCTCTCCGCGGATGCGCCGGGCCAGCTGGATGTCCTTGGGCATGATGGTAACGCGCTTGGCGTGAATGGCACACAGGTTGGTGTCCTCGAAAAGACCCACCAGGTAAGCCTCAGAGGCTTCCTGCAGAGCCATGACGGCAGACGACTGGAAGCGCAGGTCAGTCTTGAAATCCTGGCGATCTCACGCACCAGGCGCTGGAAGGGCAGCTTCCTGATGAGTAGCTCTGTGCTCTTCTGGTAACGACGGATCTCACGAAGGGCGACGGTTCCGGGCCTGTAACGATGGGGCTTCTTGACACCACCGGTGGCTGGGGCGGACTTGCGAGCTGCCTTGGTGGCAAGCTGCTTCCGTGGAGCCTTGCCTCCAGTGGACTTGCGGGCAGTCTGTTTAGTACGGGCCATCTCGACGACGAAATAGTCAATACGGGCGGCCCGGCAGGCGGGCGGGCTTATATACAGACATTCTCCACCTCAGTGGCCACCCCATTGGCCACGAGTGCCGCATGCGTCATCCGCAAGCTACGCCCCACCTCCAAGAGGGAGGGACGGCCTTGGATGAACGATACTACCGCTGCGTCCACAGCACGCCACCTACTCCCACCAAACCGTGGGCGAAGCCACACCAGGACCACCTGTAGTAGCAACCACAACAACATGACTGGACGAGGCAAAGGAGGCAAGGGACTTGGAAAGGGTGGCGCCAAGCGTCATCGTAAGGTGCTTCGTGACAACATCCAGGGTACCACCAAGCCCGCCATTCGTCGTCTAGCTCGGCGTGGAGGTGTTAAACGTATATCCGGCCTCATCTACGAGGAGACCCGCGGCGTCCTCAAGGTGTTTCTGGAGAACGTCATCCGTGACGCCGTCACCTACACCGAGCACGCAAAAAGGAAGACCGTCACCGCCATGGATGTGGTGTATGCCCTGAAACGGCAGGGCCGCACCCTTTATGGTTTTGGTGGTTAATCAACCTGATGGACGGGCGCATACCACCACCACCACCACGACAAACAAATATACGGACCTAATTTTAGGTCCACATTTAAATCGCTAAAGAGTTGGTTAGACACTGAGTAAATCGTTGAAAATATATCCAATACCATGATCCTCTCTAATTCTGGACTTGTGGTATGAGTATAGGTTGTGCGTGAACGTGTTGGAACCACTTCCTAATAATTGTCAGTCAGTCAGTCAACATTCACCTAACCTCCAGGTACCTCACCTAACTTCCTGTAGCGTCACCGAACCTCACGAAATGTAACCCAATGTAGTTTATAATCTATCCTAACATGACATAACATAACCACGCACTATATTACTTCGGTAAGAGTAATGAGTTTTAATACGCAAAGTTGCAGTTATCATTCATGCATACATACATACATACATACATACATACATAACATGCTAGTGGCAGGGGGGATTGAAGTGAATTTTAGGAGGAGAGAATAGGTGCAGTGGCTAAACAGCGCTTGCGTGAGGGACTTTAAGCAGCAACTCGCCTGGATGCGGCAGGATAGAGTCAGGTCAAGCGTCCGGTGCATGTTGGGTTCCGCCATGGTTTCTCAGTGTTTGGTCGGCTTGATTGTGTGTGTTGTTTTGTTGTTTGGAGGAAATGTCTTGGTATTCTTCTTCTTAGCTTGAAGTTGATTTTCTTCTAACTCTTCTCCTTTTGTTGTTCGTCTTCCTCGTGTCTGCTATCATTCTGTAAAGACTCTATATATGTATGTAGGTATGAGTGAGTAACAGTTGCCGGTTACAGTGATACTTCATATTCGCTGGTGTTGTACTGTATGGCTTCGGTATTTCTTAATATACAAACGGCACCGTTAGGGGATTGAGGTATTTAAAAACCAGCCTACATTACTTATATATAGAAATAAATAATGTGGCTTGGACAATAATGACGACTACTCTCTCCTACCTTCCCCAAACAAGGGCTTTTCGAAAGTATACATTGGACACAAATGACTTAGTACATACATTGGTGGTTTAACAAAAGCCCTCATTAGAGATAGGTGAAGGAGCACACAGTGAACATACAGATTAATGTTTGCACGCGTAGATCATGTAAGGTGAGGTGTTGAACACCAGACACGTGGTGTAGTAACTCCCTCACAGATGGCGTTATGAGGGGCCTGATGATGTAGCAGTTACCTCACAGATGGTGTTATGAGGAACTTCACATGATGATGCTGTAGCCAAACATTCACTACGTGGTGTCGTAGCATCTTGGGGACACCACGTGGTCGACATGACTCACTCATTCAAGTGGGTGAGGTGTGGTCCCAGGCCTCTCTATCGTGGAGTCTCAGGGGAAGTATAACCGGGTACCTGGGACCTCACTGTGTGAAGCTGGTTAGCTAGCTTGGGTAAGACTCAACTGCCGAGTTGTTTTTCACTGAGTTAAGCACTGTTCACCACTATTCATCACTGGTTCCATTCCTTTGCCAAATGAGATAGTACCTTATGGCAAGAACTTGTTGATAGTCCGGTGGGGAGGAGGGTTCAGGGGAGTGAGTTGGTATGGACCAACATATAAATAATAATAATAATAATAATAATAATAATTAACGGTTTATTGAAAGAGCTTGGCAGCCAGAAGGCTGAAAATATACAGTTACATATTTGGGGAATGGGTTACGAATTACAAATAATATACAAGTAACATGCGTGACACAAATAAGACATATAATAACTACCTGGGGAAAAGCTCAAACTACAGTTCATTTCAACATAGTGACAGTGCAAGGAGTAGTGTTTACTGGGAGGGAGTACACTGATTTATTACAAGTTATCGATAATTTTTACAATGGTTGGGACTGGGCTGTTCTTATAGAGATCAGTTCGTGCACGTATGGGCTGGATGCGGTTGTGGTGTCGAAGAGCAATTCTCGGACTAGGGATCTCAGGTGGTAGTAGGAGCCGGTGTCGGGGATGGTGTAGAAGCTTCTTACCAAATTTGCAGATGAGGTCGTGGTGATGGTCAGTGAGAGTCTAAAGGGTCGGTCAGTGTGTTGAGCGCTTCTTGATGTGTGGAGTAGGAAGGGTAGAGAATAATCTTGCATGGCCTCTTTTGCACTTTTTCTAGGTGTTTACGTTGTGTGGCATTTAGGGAGGAAGACCAGGTGAGCTTGGGAAGTATGAATGTTGTGTAAACACTGAGGAGCTCGTGTGCAGGAACACCGAGGGACTTGAGTCGGCGTAGGAGGTGGAGACGGAAACTGGAGGATTTGATAACTTCACTGACGTGTGGTTTCTAATTTAGTTTGTTGTCTATGTTGACGCCGAGGAGCTTCGTGGAATCTAAAACCTGGAGTGTGTTCAGAACTAGAGTAATGGAAGGAGGTGGGACAATGTCGGAGGAGAGGTTGATGTGCATAACCATGGTTGTTGGTGGCCCAGTTTTGGAGACTGTTCAATAAATCATGAAGGGCGGTATAGTTTGGAGCAGAATTGTTGACGCTGATCCCAATGGTGGAGTCGTCGACATATTTCCAGCGAGCAGGGGTTTCTCTTAGGGCATCATTGATGAGCATAAGGAAGCAGAGTGGTCCCATCTTGGTGCCTTGGGGGACGCCACAGGTGAGTGACTGAAAGGTGGAGACAGCCAGCCAGCCCCTCGGAAGCGTACAGCTTGGCGTCGGTCACTGAGGAAGTCTGTAAGCCATGGTATAAGACTTCTCCGAAGCCCGAGGTCAATAGCTTTGTTGATGATTATATTGTGGTCGACTAGGTCGAACGCTTTAGTGAAATCAATGAAGGCGACAGCTACAGACGTTTTTCGTTTCTCGAGATGGCGGTATATGTAATCGAGAAAGCTGACAAGACAGTCAGTGGTGGAGGAAGTTTTCATGTTGCCAAATTGCTGAGGGTCTACGACTCCTGCAATATCAGCATAAGCCCAGTCGAACACAAACCTTTCACAGATTAGGCTGGGTATTGGGGTGATTGCAATAGGTCGTAGCTGATTTAAGGATTGTGGGCTGGTTGACTTGGGCACTGGTAATACATAAGAGGTCTTCCAGTCAGCTGGGCATCTGGCTTGACTGAGAGAAGCATTGATGATGGAGCATAGGGGTTTAGCAAGCTCCGGGGAGAACTCCTTGAAGTGTTTCATTGGTAAGTCAATGGGGGTGGTAGAGCGTTTTAATTTTAGTTTGTCCAGGCGTTTTGCTACTTCAAATTCTTCTACTAAGTCAGTGGGAAGGGGGGCTGGTAGGTAAGCAGGGAGAGTGGTGGTGTCAAGCCGGGGGAGCGTCTGGCATATAGTAGCGAAGTGTGTGTGTGTGTGTGTGTGTGTGTGTGTGTGTGTCTGTGTGTGTGTGTATATACTACTGTACTTTTTAGATCCTCCTACGCAACCTAACCTATTATAGTTAAGTATAGTAGGCTATACACTATTTTGTTAGTATGTGTTATTAAATGAAATTGCATGTTATTATTATTAATATTATTATTATTAATATTATTATTATTATTATTATTATTATTATTGTTATTATTATTACATTCTAATATAATACTAAGTTGCCCGCCAGATTTCCTCAGAGATGGGAGGAGCACATTGGCGGCGGTGTTGTTTATACTCCGCCCGATTACTGATTCCTATTCACCGAGCCAGAGCTGGCAGGCGGCGTGTTATGTGCCACGTTTTGTTTCCCATTGGGCGTACCGCTCAGCTGTGGAGTAGAAGATTTCATAAAAAGAAAGTTTGAGTGGAGAGCACACCTTTTCCTTCACATAAAGTTATCTTAGACCATCTAATAGTATAATAGTTTGCACAAAAATACTCTACACTCTTTATAGGTTATTGTTATGTTGTTGTTTTTTTTTTTGACTTCTCATCAGATTGTGCATTCAACTAATATACACTATTAGTGTGTTTATTATTATGTTTTATAGTATTATTTCGTATAATATTGGGTAAATTACAATTAGAGTCACTTTCAGTATAGTATATTTTCGGGGCTTTATAGCAGTTTGTGGTCTAATAGTATCATGCTTTTATGAGTGGTGTTCTCCTATGTAGTGATGGATGATTAGGCAATAAAATATGCTTCGTAAGCTTATAGCAGCTTTGTGGTCTACTTCTAGTATCATGCTTTATGGTGTGTTCTATGTAGTGATGATTAGCCATAAAATATGCTTTTGGTTTATTGCTAACAAAATATACTTTGCTCTACCGCTGGAGTGCAAAACATGGTGAAACTTACATACACCGTTAATAAAGTATTGGTGGAAGAAGAAGAAGAAGTAAGAGGAAGAATTGTGGAGGGAATGAACAGTGAGACAATGTAAAGCCTCCAGGATGGCGGCAGCGTTTCTGTTATTAATATATAATAAGACAATAGGAAAATATGTTGTTGTCTCTACCTGTATTATTACCTTTGCGATAGCATGGTTCAATTTTTGGAGGACAGAGGAAGGAGCAGGAGGTTAGGAAGGGAGAGATAGTGTCTGTGATCCTCGGGTCACCACTCCTCGGATTGTGTCAGTTCAAGTTTAGAAGCTCCAACAACTTTCCCTGAATACAAATTGGCAACGTTTCGATTTACAACAGGTACCTACTTACTGCTACAGTAGGTAGGTGAACAGGGACCAAGGGGGCTAGGAAGAGTGTCCAAACAACTTGCCTGTGTGATGTAGTCGTGGCCAGAATTAGGTTAGGATACAGACACATCTGGCTAGTTAGTAACGCTGTACCCATAAAGGAACACTCAGCATGTAAACTTGGTGATACACCTTTAAAGCACTACTATATTATTGAATGGGACACTGTCAAAGACTTCAGGCCACCTCACTTATTGTATCTTGAACTATGTCATTACTTCATTGAGGACATTACATTCTTGCTCTTTATCCCAAATTGGCTAGCCCACACTGGTAAATGTGTACTGTACTGTCAATGAATCTGATGTATTTCTTTGTGTATGAACCTGACTGAAAATAAGGTCGCCTCCCTGGCTGCTGCTGCTGCTGCTGCTGCTTCTTGCGCCCTTCTAAGTCCCGTTTAAGTCCCCCACCCCAGGCCCCCGCAGTACCCCTTCACATCTACACCATTCAAAAACAATTTCACTCAATTTGCACAGAGTGTTATCCTGCAAAACGTTGATGTCGTATATTTCTCTCTTTAAGTGATATCCTGTGGCTCCGAAAGGAGCCTGTTTGGTTAGGTTGTCTTGTGTGAACGAACCTTGGGTTCTTATTTCTTCTCTGTCTTCTTGGGGAGGAGCACAGCTTGGATGTTAGGAAGGACACCCCCTTGGGCAATGGTGACCCAGATAGAGCTTGTTCAGCCCTCGTCATTGGCCAAGGAATGGCAAGCTGAAGATGACGCTGGATAATGCTGGTCTTCTTGTTGTCGCTGGCGGCGTTACCGGCCAGCTCGAGCACTTCTGCTGCCAGGTACTCCATGACGGCTGCAAGGTACACAGGGGCACCTGCACCAACACGCTCAGCATAGTTGCCTTTACGCAAGAGACGGTGGATCCTACCCACGGGGAACTGGAGTCCGGCCCTGCTAGAACGGGACTTTGACTTGCCCTTCACCTTGCCTCCCTTGCCGCGTCCTGACATGTTGCTGCTGCTGCTTTTCGTGATAGGAGTTAAATTTCCGCCCGCCACCTTGGTCTTTTATACCAAGCTCAGGATCAGGCCAGGTGGCTGTCTCGCGGACCCAACCAATGTAAGAGAGCCGTAGCTGCAGCCAGTCTGATCCTGAGCGGCCCGCTCGGTATATAAGGAAAAGTTAGTCGGGCCAGTTTTCAATTCTCTCGCTCCGCGCCACGAGTAACTGTGCCGCCATGCCTCCCAAAAACTTCCGGAAAAGGCCGCCAAGAAGGCTGGAAAGGCCCAGAAGGCCACGCCAAGGGTGACAAGAAGAAGAAGCAGGAGGAAGGAAAGCAGCATCTGCATCTACAAGGTACTGAAGCAAAAATACCCTGACACAGGAGTTCTCCAAAGCTATGTCCATCATGAACTCTTTCGTGAACGACATCTTCGAGCGCATCGCTGCCGAAGCTTCCCGCCTGGCGCACTACAACAAACGCTCCACCATTACAAGTCGGGAAATCCAGACAGCTGTCCGACTCTTGCTGCCCGGTGAACTGGCCAAGCATGCCGTGTCTGAGGGCACCAAGGCTGTCACCAAGTACACCTCTTCCACGTAAGAGGTTACTTGTGCACAACAAACACGCCATCCCACTACTACAACTTAATCGGCTCCATCGGAGCCACAGTTACATGTTAAAGAGACAGTTACCGACAGTGATATATTGAGAGGGAAATAAATATAAAAAAAATTATAATAATCTGCATTCTCTATTGGCGTAGAAACCGGACTAAATCGAAACATAATAAATAAATAAATAAATTCTGCGTGGAGTAGTTGTACACCCACTGCAAAGTGACATACATGGAGTGTGTTTGGGCGTCATTTCTTGTTTGCAGCACGCCTATTTCATGTAAACCATTTCTTTTATTTTATTTATTTATTTACTTACTTATTCTTTATATATTTATTTGTTACTAGCTCTTGTTTGTTGCACCCACCCACCTCCCGAATTGATGACCTACTATACAATCGTACCTCCACGAATGTTACCAACTTACCGTTAGGCGATTTGGGTAACCGAAATTAACGCTCTCCGACCACCAACCATTTCGATTGTCATGAAAATTATCTTCAGAACAGGTCTTTGGCCCTGAGAAGGGCCGAGTTATAGATGTCTGGTAGGTTTTGTTGTGCTTTTTGTTTTTCCCCAAGGAAGAGGACTTAAGCACGCTCTCCGCGGATGCGCCGGGCCAGCTGGATGTCCTTGGGCATGATGGTAACGCGCTTGGCGTGAATGGCACACAGGTTGGTGTCCTCGAAAAGACCCACCAGGTAAGCCTCAGAGGCTTCCTGCAGAGCCATGACGGCAGACGACTGGAAGCGCAGGTCAGTCTTGAAATCCTGGGCGATCTCACGCACCAGGCGCTGGAAGGGCAGCTTCCTGATGAGTCGCTCTGTGCTCTTCTGGTAACGACGGATCTCACGAAGGGCGACGGTTCCGGGCCTGTAACGATGGGGCTTCTTGACACCACCGGTGGCTGGGGCGGACTTGCGAGCTGCCTTGGTGGCAAGCTGCTTCCGTGGAGCCCTGCCTCCAGTGGACTTGCGGGCAGTCTGTTTAGTACGGGCCATCTCGACGACAAAATAGTAAATACGGGCGGCCTGGTTGTTGTTGTTGTTGTTGTATAGATTGTCGGACCGTAGTCCGACACGGGCCTTTGCCTATAGGCGGCCCGTTTGGTGGTTCCGGCTGGAGCTCCAGGAGCAGCCAGACCGGATTGGGATTGGAGGTGGTCCCACCTGCAGATTGGAGGGATACTGCAGGTTGCAAGTGTGAGCGGACCCCCGATCAGTGGACGCTTACCACCAACCCCCACTCTTGGACGTGGTCAGTTTCTGAGTGGCGCGCCCCCCGAACTGGGGTCCGCACTTGCTGGGAGAGGATGCTTTCTAAGCTATCTGGGTGGTGGGTATCGTGTGATCACCCGGAGTAGGTGGTGAGTGTGGTCTGTGTGGGCCTTTCGGGTTAGAGTGGCCGCTGGTGTTGTGTGTGTTTCTTGGGAGATTTGAGTTCTGTCTCGGAGGCTTTGTGTGACCTCGCAATCGAGGAGATAGTGTTCAAGTGGGTTGGCTGCTGGCTCCTGACAGTAGGTGCATTCCATGACGTCGTTTCCGATCGTCTGCCAGGAGCACTTGTACCCTAGTCGTAGTCGGTGAAGGTTGACTTGGGTTTGTCTTGGAGTTTTCTTGTCTGCGAAAGGTGGTTCCCCTTTTGTGGCCGCCAGGTACCATTTGGCTGATTGGGAACCAGCGTTGAGTGCGTGAAGGAAGCTCTTTTTGATGTGGAGCTTGGTAGTCTTTCTGAGGTGATTCTTGATCTGTTGCACACTTGCTGGAACCTGGATGTGTACGCTACTAGAACGTGTAGCTGCCTTGGCTGCTTCGTCTGCCACGTCATTTCCTCCGATCCCCACATGACTGGGAATCCAGTGTAAGACGACTGGTCGGTGTTGGCTTTGGAATTCCTGTAGCTGTGCGAGGATCGAGGTGATGATGTGGACGTTGTCTCTTGGTTGACTGTGTTGCAGCGCCTGCATGGCCGATTTCGAGTCCGTGTGAATTATGACGGACTTGTTGTGTTGTGTTGCAGCGTGTTGTAGGGCCTTTGAGATTGCTACCAGTTCTGTTTGTAGGGTGGAGCAGTCGTTGGAAAGTCTCCATTTGAGGGTCTGACCTTGGGTGTAGAAGGCCGCTCCGGATCTGTGATGTTTTGGGTCCACCGAGCCGTCTGTGAAGTATGATGCTGCATCAGCCGGTGTCTCGGTGGCTATGGCTTGGAGAGATATTTTTTGGAGGTCCTCCTTCTGGAGGTTGGCTTTACTATCGCCGAGGTCGGTGAATTTTAGTGTGGCTGGTGGAGGGCTCCATGGTGGAGGAACAGTGTAACCATTGTCTCGTGTGTCTTGGTTGTTCTTGACGAGTGTTTCTGCTTGCAGGTGTCGGATGACCTCGCTTGCCTCGTGCGACCAGGTGGCCCCTCGCACTCTGTGGTCGAGGTGGAGGGAGGCACTGATTCGAATCTTGGCAACTGTGGGCTTGTCTGCTCTACAGATTTTGGCGAGGAGACCGGCTGTCACCTGCTTGACTCGTACTGCCAGGGTGGTAGCTCGGTTTCCATTTGCAGATTGCAAATTCTGGTCCACATGGGTGCTCCGAGCATGGTCCTGAGAGCATTGTTTTGAATGACTTCTAGCTTAGCTATTTGGTCTTCTCTCAGTCCAATGAGTGCTGGAGCACTGTAATCTACCAGCGATCTGATGGCGGCTGTGTAGTAGGCTTTGAGCACATGAAGGTTTGCTCCTGCGGATTTGCTGGTGAGTGACCTCATTATATTGTGTCTGCTCTTCGTCCTGTGCCTGAGATACTCGAGTTGCGGCTTGAAGGTGAGTTTCTGGTCAAACCAGATTCCAAGACACTGGTGGGCGTTGGTCCAGACTACCGGCGTGTTTTGTATGGAGAGCAACTTGTCTGGTGTGTTTGTGCAGATGGCCATCGCTTTCGACTTGGCTGGATTTATCTTGAGTACAAGTCTGTTGCACTCCTCTTCTATAAGTTGGAGTGCGTGTTGCGTGTTGGCTAGTCTGTTCGATCCTCTTACTATAAGCTGTAAGTCGTCTGCATAGCATAGGAGCTTGGCTGTTTGTCTGAAGGGAAGTTTGACTAGATTTTCCATCAGGACATTGAACAGCATTGGACTGAGGATGCCTCCTTGTGGGGTTCCGTTTTCGTGGACCCTGTAGCTTGAGGTTGCTCCCTGAAAGCGTACTCGTGCTTCTCTCTGTGTGAGGTAGTTCTGGATCCACCCCAGCAACCTTCCTTTGACGCCTTTTTTAGCGAGCGTAGTTGTAATGGCCAATGGATTTGCTAGTTCGAAGGCTTTCTCCAGGTCGAGGAAGACCACCAGAGCTGGTTTATTGTCCACTGTGCTGAGTATCTCGGCGATGTTGTTGCCTGTGCCGGTGTAAGCAAAGATGTGAGGGTGTGGGCTGCCTACTTTCCACTTGAGTCGGTTGAGGGCCATTCTTTCTCCCGTCTTCGCTATGCAGCTGAGAAGGGAGATGGGCCTCGGTTTGTCTGGTTCTCTGGGCTTCGGAATGGGCTGTATATCTGCCTTCTTCCATTCCGGTGGGAGTCTTTGTGCTGTCCACGAAGCATTGATGGCTTGCAGCAGAGCCTCGTGTCCGGCTGTACCGGCATGAGAGAGCATGGAGTAGGTTATCCTGTCGGCCCCTGGAGCTGTATCCTTGTTTCGTTTTAGCGACTTCTGGAGTTCTTGCTGGTTGAATGGTCTGTCAGTGTCATCTTCACTGCTGCAGGCCTCTTGGATCATCTGGAGTCTGACCTGTCGCAGACGCCGTTGTGTCTCCTCCGCCTGTCTCGGGAGGTTCTTCGTTGCTGCTCGGTCAGAGAACAGTTTTGCAAGTCTCTCGGCTTCCTCTTCTGGGTTGGGATGAGTTGGTGGTGGTGGTGTTGCCTTCCCAGATGCCCTTCGGATCTGGGCCCACATCTTGCCAAGGGTGGTGTGCTCGTTCAGTTCGGAGCACCACTTGAGCCAGCTTGCGTTTTTAATTTCTTCCTTCTCTTCCCTGGTATCCTTGACTATGACTTGCAGGAGATGTCTGTTTGTTGCCGTGGGATGTCTCCTGTAGTTTCTTCTGGCCATGTTCACTCTGTGGTTGAGTTCTTTCACCCTGGGACAGTAGTACCAGTAATCATTGTACTGTCTTGATGTGGGTTTTGTTTTTGGGATAGCCTCTTCTGCCGCTAGGTGAAACGCCTCGACCAATTGGTGGTGGAGGGTTGTCTCATCCGCGGGTGCTGCGCCGGCCGGCTGTGATTTTTCGCGCCACTTAGCCAGGTGTTTCTTGAAGAGTCCCCAGTCTGCCTTTGAGTGTTGTATCTCCATCTCGGGGGGGGTGGAGTGGGGAGTTTGTTCACCTTCAGCGTTGTTAGGGTGGCGAAGTGGTCACTGGTCAGCGTGGGGTGTATCTGCCAGGAGGCCGAAGGCTGTAGTGCACTGGAGACGAAGGTTAGATCTAGCCTTCCTCCCCTAGTGTGGGTGGGCTCTCCGGTGTTCAGGAGGCAGATCTCGGGTGTATCTTGAAAGGTGGTGTATAGGTGTAGGCCGTCTTCATTTGTGGGGCTTGCCGAGCTTAGGAAGGGAGGATGTGCGTTGAAATCCCCTCCTATGAGTGTGGCGTGGTCGGCGGCCGAAGCAAATAATTGAGTAACCTCCAGTGAGCCCCTTGGGTTCTTGTAGATGTTGTGAACAGTTAATTCCCGTTCTTGGAGGGTTACTTTGACGGCCTGTGTCTCGATGTTTTCCCCACATGGAAATTGCTGCGTGACATCGGCGGAGGGTATGCTTGACTTGACCAAGATCATACATCCTCTTGTTGACGCCTGCGTGAAATGCCTCCTGTATATCTTGTAACCGCTGAATTTGAAACAGTGGTGTTCTTGTAGAAGTGTTTCTTGTAGGAGTATGATGTCAAGCTTGTCCTTGGCTGCTGCTTCTTGTAGGAGGTGTTTCTTGTTTTTGATGCCCTGAGCATTCCATGTTAGGATGTTCAGGGTGCTGACGTTTTCCACCACTGTTTCATCGGGGACTTCTGGTGGTCCTCGATGGAGATGTCCAAGTTCGATTCCAACTGAATCAGGTCCATGTCTTCGTGTTCTGTGGGTTTTGCCTTCTGGGCCGTGGTTCGGTTCAGGGGAGTTGAAACGTCCAGTTTCTTTCTGGGAGCTGTCGGTATCTTGGGAGCTGTCGGTGTCTTGGGTTCTCTGGTGGCCTTCTTCGGTGTAGAGTGTACCTCGGCTGTTACTCGTGTGCGGACCGGCGTGGCTTCCTCCACTGAGGTGGCTGGAGCTGTGGCGACTTGCCCGAGGACGCTCCCCATGAGTATTTGGAGCTGTGTGGGTTGGATCTTGTGGCCCAGTAGTCCGGCTAGGCCCTCCGCGAAGGTCGTCAGTACATTGGCTAGGTCTGCTATGTGTATCATTCCTTCTGGTGCCTTGGTGTGTGCTTCTTTTGTCTTTCTCGTGGTTGTCGTTCTCTGCTGCTTGGGTGGCTGAGGTGTGGCTGTAGTGAGGCCAGGAAACTGGGCTGCACTTTGGGTGTTGACTGGCTGAGGAGGTTGTCTTTGTTGTTTGGGCCTTTGGGTTCCCCACACGAAGGTACTTGGTGGGGCTGGTGTGTAGGCGGTGGGGGCCGGTCTTGCTGCTGGTCGGTTTGCCTGGACCCTCTTTGTTCTCTCGGAGCATCCAGGATTCCAGGTGTGGTGTTTGCCCCCGCAGTTGGCACACTTGGGGGCAATTTTTTCCCCATTTTTCAGCTTGGTGAGGCAGGACTGTGTGCCGTGCTTCTGTGCGCAGACTGCGCAGATTTCCCTGTACGTGCACCTTGTCTGATGGTGCCCGTATTTCTGGCATCTGAAGCATCGCAGGGGCTCTGGGACGAAGGGCCTCACTTCGTAGATCCCCCAGGTTTTGAGGTCTATGGTGCTGGGGGTGAGCCGTAGTGCGTTATGAGGACTTGTTTCGTGGTGGCCGTCTTGTCGGACAGGGGAGAGCATCTCTCGGCTTTTAGGATCTTCGGGTGGTTCTCCAGGGGTTCGAGAGGTAGTTCCTTTGGGTACCGGAGGACTACCGACTTCATCAGTTTCTGGGCGGGGTCTAGCTTGGTTGAAGCAATGGTGGTGGTGTTTTGTAGGTAAGTGTCGAGGGTGGTGGCGGAGTTCTTGTCTTTGGGGTGAACGATCATCTCCCCCTTTAGGTTGGGCCGCACTGAGAACTTGGCCAGTGGGTTTTGCTTTTCCATCTCTGTGACGGCGGCATATGTTGTTTTTGCGTCCGTTTTCGTGATCCGGAATTTTGGCAGTGTCGTTGGAGGTGAGCTGGTGGTGGTGATGGGTGCCTTGGGGGCTGCTTGACGGCAATCGTTTCCCGAAAAGGCACGTCGGCGTTTCTTATTTTCTACCTTCGTCCAGTTGTCCTCAGTAGCGGTAGCAGTGGTGGTGGTGGTGGAGGTGGTGGTGGTGGTGGAGTTGTTGGAGGTGGTGGCAGAGTTCCTAGTTTTCAGGGCTTCATTGAAGGCGCGTAACTGGTCTGCTTTCTCTGTGCGAAGCCTGTCGTGGTTCGGGTCGTCAGGTTGGCGGTTCAGGCGGGGATCGCGGTTAGGAGGGCGTACGCGCTCCATAACCGGGTTTTTTTATTTTTTTTTTATTTTTTTTTTTATCCTACCTATTCCGGTTGAGTAAATAGCAAAGGAATTACAGCACTCCCCACTAGCTGGTGGTCGTAGAGTGGTTCCTGAGCTTCTCTCACGGAGCCCCGATTGGGGAAGCCTTCTTCCTAGTGTATGTGACTGCTCACTTATAGACGTGAGCTAAGTGTGCCTATTTGGGAAGGATACGGATTGCTACCCTCTTTCCAGGTGGACCCGCACGATCACGGTTTTCCTGGAAAGACTCGGCTGGGGAGGGTTTTGCTCCGACCCCCTTTCGTGTTCACAATCTCCTGGGAGGGAGGTGAACAGTTACAGGGGGGACCGCAGGACGAATACACTTTTGAGGGTGCAGGTCCCTAGGCCAGAGCGAAAAAGGAAAAATGGTAGTAGAAGGAAAAGAGCTCAAACCACGCCGGGAATATCGCGCTATAACTGCTCTCCAGCTGGAGTGTGGGTCACTCACACCACCAGTGGGGAGGGCAAGCTAATGCTCGATAAACCAAGAACGCTCGTGAGTTGTTGTGGGCGATGACAGTCGTGGGTGGTCCGGTCCGGGAAGATGGCCAACAATGGCACAAGGGAGAGGGCGGTCTTCAAAGTTCCGGGTCCAGCAGGAGGTCTTGTTGAGAGGTCTTCTTCGTTCAGGAGCGATGTGATAAGTCCGGCGGCCCGGCAGGCGGGCGGGCTTATATACAGACATTCTCCACCTCAGTGGCCACCTCATTGGCCACGAGTGCCGCATGCGTCATCCGCAAGCTACGCCCCACCTCCAAGAGGGAGGGACGGCCTTGGATGAACGATACTACCGCTGCGTCCACAGCACGCCACCTACTCCCACCAAACCGTGGGCGAAGCCACACCAGGACCACCTGTAGTAGCAACCACAACAACATGACTGGACGAGGCAAAGGAGGCAAGGGACTTGGAAAGGGTGGCGCCAAGCGTCATCGTAAGGTGCTTCGTGACAACATCCAGGGTATCACCAAGCCCGCCATTCGTCGTCTAGCTCGGCGTGGAGGTGTTAAACGTATATCCGGCCTCATCTACGAGGAGACCCGCGGCGTCCTCAAGGTGTTTCTGGAGAACGTCATCCGTGACGCCGTCACCTACACCGAGCACGCAAAAAGGAAGACCGTCACCGCCATGGATGTGGTGTATGCCCTGAAACGGCAGGGCCGCACCCTTTATGGTTTTGGTGGTTAATCAACCTGATGGACGGGCGCACACCACCACCACCACCACGACAAACAAATATACGGACCTAATTTTAGGTCCACATTTAAATCGCTAAAGAGTTGGTTAGACACTGAGTAAATCGTTGAAAATATATCCAATAACATGATCCTCTCTAATTCTGGACTTGTGGTATGAGTATAGGTTGTGTGTGAACGTGTTGGAACCACTTCCTAATAATTGTCAGTCAGTCAGTCAACATTCACCTAACCTCCAGGTACCTCACCTAACTTCCTGTAGCGTCACCGAACCTCACGAAATGTAACCCAATGTAGTTTATAATCTATCCTAACATGACATAACATAACCACGCACTATATTACTTCGGTAAGAGTAATGAGTTTTAATACGCAAAGTTGCAGTTATCATTCATTCATACATACATACATACATACATAACATGCTAGTGGCAGGGGGGATTGAAGTGAATTTTAGGAGGAGAGAATAGGTGCAGTGGCTAAACAGCGCTTGCGTGAGGGACTTTAAGCAGCAACTCGCCTGGATGCGGCAGGATAGAGTCAGGTCAAGCGTCCGGTGCATGTTGGGTTCCGCCATGGTTTCTCAGTGTTTGGTCGGCTTGATTGTGTGTGTTGTTTTCTTGTTTGGAGGAAATGTCTTGGTATTCTTCTTCTTAGCTTGAAGTTGATTTTCTTCTAACTCTTCTCCTCTTGTTGTTCGTCTTCCTCGTGTCTGCTATCATTCTGTAAAGACTCTATATATGTATGTAGGTATGAGTGAGTAACAGTTGCCGGTTACAGTGATACTTCATATTCGCTGGTGTTGTACTGTATGGCTTCGGTATTTCTTAATATACAAACGGCACCGTTAGGGGATTGAGGTATTTAAAAACCAGCCTACATTACTTATATATAGAAATAAATAATGTGGCTTGGACAATAATGACGACTACTCTCTCCTACCTTCCCCAAACAAGGGCTTTTCGAAAGTATACATTGGACACAAATGACTTAGTACATCATACATTGGTGGTTTAACAAAAGCCCTCATTAGAGAAAGGTGAAGGAGCACACAGTGAACATACAGATTAATGTTTGCACGCGTAGATCATGTAAGGTGAGATGTTAAACACCAGACACGTAGTGTAGTAACTCCCTCACAGATGGCGTTATGAGGGGCCTGATGATGTAGCAGTTACCTCACAGATGGTGTTATGAGGAACTTCACATGATGATGCTGTAGCAAAACATTCACTACGTGGTGTCGTAGCATCTTGGGGACACCACGTGGTCGACATGACTCACTCATTCAAGTGGGTGAGGTGTGGTCCCAGGCCTCTCTATCGTGGAGTCTCAGGGGAAGTATAACCGGGTACCTGGGACCTCACTGTGTGAAGGTGGTTAGCTAGCTTGGGTAAGACTCAACTGCCGAGTTGTTTTTCACTGAGTTAAGCACTGTTCACCACTATTCATCACTGGTTCCATTCCTTTGCCAAATGAGATAGTACCTTATGGCAAGAACTTGTTGATAGTCCGGTGGGGAGGAGGGTTCAGGGGAGTGAGTTGGTATGGGCCAACATATAAATAATAATAATAATAATAATATTTAACGGTTTATTGAAAGAGCTTGGCAGCCAGAAGGCTGAAAATATACAGTTACATATTTGGGGAATGGGTTACGAATTACAAATAATATACAAGTAACATGAGTGACACAAATAAGACATATAATAACTAGCTGGGGAAAAGCTCAAACTACAGTTCATTTCAACATAGTGACAGTGCAAGGAGTAGTGTTTACTGGGAGTGAGTACACTGATTTATTACAAGTTATCGATAATTTTTACAATGGTTGGGACTGGGCTGTTCTTATAGCGATCAGTTCGTGCACGTATGGGCTGGATGCGGTTGTGGTGTCGAAGAGCAATTCTCGGACTAGGGATCTCAGGTGGTAGTAGGAGCCGGTGTAGAGCCGGTGTAGAAGCTTCTTACCAAATTTGCAGATGAGGTCGTGGTGATGGTCAGTGAGAGTCTAAAGGGTCGGTCAGTGTGTTGAGCGCTTCTTGATATGTGGAGTAGGAAGGGTAGAGAATAATCTTGCATGGCCTCTTTTGCACTTTTTCTAGGTGTTTACGTTGTGTGGCATTTAGGGAAGAAGACCAGGTGAGCTTGGGAAGTATGAATGTTGTGTAAACACTGAGGAGCTCGTGTGCAGGAACACCGAGGGACTTGAGTCGGCGTAGGAGGTGGAGACGGAAACTGGAGGATTTGATAACTTCACTGACGTGTGGTTTCTAATTTAGTTTGTTGTCTATATGTATGTGTGTGTGTGTGTGTGTGTGTGTGTGTGTGTGTGTGTGTGTGTGTGTGTGTGTGTGTGTGTGTGTGTGTGTGTGTATACTACTGTACTTTTTAGATCCTCCTACGCAACCTAACCTATTATAGTTAAGTATAGTAGGCTATACACTATTTTGTTAGTATGTGTTATAAAATGAAATTGCATGTTATTATTATTAATATTATTATTATTAATATTATTATTATTATTATTATTAGTAGTAGTAGTAGTAGTATTATTATTATTATTATTATTGTTATTATTATTACATGCTAATATAATACTAAGTTGCCCGCCAGATTTCCTCAGAGATGGGAGGAGCACATTGGCGGCGGCGTTGTTTATACTCCGCCCGATTACTGATTCCTATTCACCGAGCCAGAGCTGGCGGGCGGCGTGTTATGTGCCACGTTTTGTTTCCCATTGGGCGTACCGCTCAGCTGGGGAGTAGGAGATTTCATAAAAAGAAAGTTTGAGTGGAGAGCACACCTTTTCCTTCACATACAGTTATCTTAGACCATCTACTAGTATAATAGTTTGCACAAAAATACTCTACACTCTTTCTAGGTTATTGCTATGTTTTTTTTGTTTTTTTTTGACTTCTCATCAGATTGTGCATTCAACTAATATACACTATTAGTGTGTTTATTATTATGTTTTATAGTATTATTTCGTATAATATTGGGTAACACAATTAGAGTCACTAGTATAGTATATTATTGGGGTTTATAGCAGTTTGTGGTCTAATAGTATCATGCTTTATGAGTGGTGTTCTATGTAGTGATGATTAGGCAATAAAATATGCTTTGGGGGTTTATAGCAGTTTTTGTGGTCTACTAGTATCATGCTTTATGGGTGGTGTTCTATGTAGTGATGATTAGGCCATAAAATATGCTTTTGGTTTATTGCTAACAAAATATACTTTGCTCTACCGCTGTAGTGCAAAACATGGTGAAACTTACATACACCGTTAATAAAGTATTGATGGAAGAAGAAGAAGAAGAAGAAGAAGAAGAAGAAGAAGAAGAAGAAGAAGAAGAAGAAGAAGAAGAAGAAGAAGAAGAAGAAGAAGAAGAAGAAGAAGAAGAAGAAGAAGAAGAAGAAGAAGAAGAAGAAGAAGAAGAAGAAGAAGAAGAAGAAGAAGAAGAAGAAGAAGAAGAAGTAAGAGGAAGAATTGTGGAGGGAATGAACAGTGAGACAATGTAAAGCCTCCGGGATGGCGGCAGCGTTTCTGTTATTAATATATAATAAGACAATAGGAAAATATGTTGTTGTCTCTACCTGTATTATTACCTTTGCGATAGCATGGTTCAATTTTGGGAGGACAGAGGAAGGAGCAGGAGGTTAGGAAGGGAGAGATAGTGTCTGTGATCCTCGGGTCACCACTCCTCGGATTGTGTCAGTTCAAGTTTAGAAGCTCCAACAACTTTCCCTGAATACGAATTCGCAACCTTTCGATTTACAACAGGTACCTACTTACTGCTACAGTAGGTAGGTGAACAGGGACCAAGGGGGCTAGGAATAGTGTCCAAACAACTTGCTCCTGCCTGCCTGTGTGATGTAGTCGTGGCCAGAATTAGGTTAGGATACAGACACATCTGGCAAGTTAGTAACGCTGTACCCATACCGGAACACTCAGCATGTAAACTTGGTGATACACCTTTAAAGCACTATATTATTGAATGTGACACTGTCAAAGACTTCAGGCCACCTCACTTATTGTATCTTGAACTATGTCATTACTTCATTGAGGACATTACATTCTTGCTCTCTATCCCAAATTGGCTAGCTAGCCCACACTGATTAGTCTACAATTACAATATGACTCCAATGTATGCTGCTGGTAAATGTGTACTGTCAATGAACCAGAGTGAAAATAAGGTCGCCTCCCTTGCTGCTGCTGCTGCTTCTGCGCCCTTCTAAGTCCCGTTTAAGTCCCCCACCCCAGGCCCCCGCAGTACCCCTTCACATCTACACCATTCAAAAACATTTACACTCAATTTCCACAGAGTGTTATCCTGCAAAACGTTGATGTCGTATATTTCTCTCTTTAAGTGATATCCTGTGGCTCCGAAAGGAGCCTGTTTGGTTAGGTTGTCTTGTGTGAACGAACCTTGGGTTCTTATTTCTTCTCTGTCTTCTTGGGGAGGAGCACAGCTTGGATGTTAGGAAGGACACCCCCTTGGGCAATGGTGACTCCAGACAGGAGCTTGTTCAGCTCCTCGTCATTGCGAATGGCAAGCTGAAGATGACGTGGGATAATGCGGGTCTTCTTGTTGTCGCGGGCGGCGTTACCGGCCAGCTCGAGCACTTCTGCTGCCAGGTACTCCATGACGGCTGCAAGGTACACAGGGGCACCTGCACCAACGCGCTCAGCATAGTTGCCCTTACGCAAGAGACGGTGGATTCTACCCACGGGGAACTGGAGTCCGGCCCTGCTAGAACGGGACTTTGACTTGCCCTTCACTTTGCCTCCCTTGCCGCGTCCTGACATGTTGCTGCTGCTGCTTTTCGTGATAGGAGTTAAATTTCCGCCCGCCACCTTGGTCTTTTATACCAAGCTCAGGATCAGGCCAGGTGGCCGTCTCGCGGACCCAACCAATGTAAGAGAGCCGTAGCTGCAGCCAGTCTGATCCTGAGCGGCCCGCTCGGTATATAAGGAAAAGTTAGTCGGGCCAGTTTTCAATTCTCTCGCTCCGCGCCACGAGTAACTGTGCCGCCATGCCTCCCAAAACTTCCGGAAAGGCTGCCAAGAAGGCTGGAAAGGCCCAGAAGGCCATTGCCAAGGGTGACAAGAAGAAGAAGCGCAGGAGGAAGGAAAGCTACAGCATCTACATCTACAAGGTACTGAAGCAAGTGCACCCCGACACAGGAGTCTCCTCCAAAGCTATGTCCATCATGAACTCTTTCGTGAACGACATCTTCGAGCGCATCGCTGCCGAAGCTTCCCGCCTGGCGCACTACAACAAACGCTCCACCATTACAAGTCGGGAAATCCAGACAGCTGTCCGACTCTTGCTGCCCGGTGAACTGGCCAAGCATGCCGTGTCTGAGGGCACCAAGGCTGTCACCAAGTACACCTCTTCCAAGTAAGAGGTTACTTGCGCACAACAAACACGCCATCCCACTACTACAACTTAATCGGCTCCATCGGAGCCACAGTTACATGTTAAAGAGACAGTTACCGACAGTGATATATTGAGAGGGAAATAAATAAAAAAAAAATTATAATAATCTGCATTCTCTATTGGCGTAGAAACCGGACTAAATCGAAACATAATAAATAAATAAATAAATTCTGCGTGGAGTAGTTGTACACCCACTGCAAAGTGACATACATGGAGTGTGTTTGGGCTTCATTTCTTGTTTGCAGCACGCCTATTTCATGTAAACAATTTTTTTTTTTTTTTTTATTGTATGTTCTTTTATTTTATTTATTTATTTACTTACTTATTCTTTATATATTTATTTGTTACTAGCTCTTGTTTGTTGCACCCACCCACCTCCCGAATTGATGACCTACTATACAATCGTACCTCCACGAATGTTACCAACTTACCGTTAGGCGATTTGGGTAACCGAAATTAATGCTCTCCGACCACCAACCATTTAGATTGTCATGAAAATTATCTTCAGAACAGTTCTTTGGCCCTGAGAAGGGCCGAGTTATAGATGTCTGGTAGGTTTTGTTGTGCTTTTTGTTTTTCCCCAAGGAAGAGGACTTAAGCACGCTCTCCGCGGATGCGCCGGGCCAGCTGGATGTCCTTGGGCATGATGGTAACGCGCTTGGCGTGAATGGCACACAGGTTGGTGTCCTCGAAAAGACCCACCAGGTAAGCCTCAGAGGCTTCCTGCAGAGCCATGACGGCAGACGACTGGAAGCGCAGGTCAGTCTTGAAATCCTGGCGATCTCACGCACCAGGCGCTGGAAGGGCAGCTTCCTGATGAGTAGCTCTGTGCTCTTCTGGTAACGACGGATCTCACGAAGGGCGACGGTTCCGGGCCTGTAACGATGGGGCTTCTTGACACCACCGGTGGCTGGGGCGGACTTGCGAGCTGCCTTGGTGGCAAGCTGCTTCCGTGGAGCCTTGCCTCCAGTGGACTTGCGGGCAGTCTGTTTAGTACGGGCCATCTCGACGACGAAATAGTCAATACGGGCGGCCCGGTTGTTGTTGTTGTATAGATTGTCGGACCGTAGTCCGACACGGGCCTTTGCCTATAGGCGGCCCGTTTGGTGGTTCCGGCTGGAGCTCCAGGAGCAGTCAGACCGGATTGGGATTGGAGGTGGTCCCACCTGCAGATTGGAGGGATACTGCAGGTTGCAAGTGTGAGCGGACCCCCGATCAGTGGACGCTTACCACCAGCCCCCACTCTTGGACGTGGTCAGCTTCGGAGTGGCGCGCCCCCCGAACTGGGGTCCGCACTTGCTGGGAGAGGATGCTTTCTAAGCTATCTGGGTGGTGGGTATCGTGTGATGACCCGGAGTAGGTGGTGAATGTGGTCTGTATGGGCCTTTCGGGTTAGAGTGGCTGCTGGTGTTGTGTGTGTTTCTTGGGAGATTTGAGTTCTGTTTCGGAGGCTTTGTGTGACCTCGCAATCGAGGAGATAGTGTTCAAGTGGGTTGGCTGCTGGCTCCTGACAGTAGGTGCATTCCGTGACGTCATTTCCGATCATCTGCCAGGAGCACTTGTACCCTAGTCGTAGTCGGTGAAGGCTGACTTGGGTTTGTCTTGGAGTTTTCTTGTCTGCGAAAGGTGGTTCCCCTTTTGTGGCCGCCAGGTACCATTTGGCTGATTGGGAACCAGCGTTGAGTGCATGGAGGAAGCTCTTTTTGATGTGGAGCTTGGTAGTCTTTCTGAGGTGATTTTTGATCTGTTGCACACTTGCTGGAACTTGGATGTGTACGCTACTGGAACGTGTAGCTGCCTTGGCTGCTTCGTCTGCCACGTCGTTTCCTCCGATCCCTACATGACTGGGAATCCAGTGTAAGACGACTGGTCGGTTTTGGCTTTGGAATTCCTGTAGCTGCGCGAGGATCGAGGTGATGATGTGGACGTTGTCTCTTGGTTGACTGTGTTGCAGCGCTTGCATGGCCGATTTCGAGTCCGTGTGAATTATGACGGACTTGTTGTGTTGTGTTGCAGCGTGTTGTAGGGCCTTTGAGATTGCTACCAGTTCTGTTTGTAGGGTGGAGCAGTCGGTGGAAAGTCTCCATTGGAGGGTCTGACCTTGGGTGTAGAAGGCCGCCCCGGATCTGTGATGTTTTGGGTCCACCGAGCCGTCTGTGAAGTATGATGCTGCATCAGCCGGTGTCTCGGTGGCTATGGCTTGGAGAGATATTTTTTTGAGGTCCTCCTTCTGGAGGTTGGCTTTACTGTCGCCGAGGTCGGTGAATTTGAGTGTGGCTGGTGGAGGGCTCCATGGTGGAGGAACAGTGTAACCATTGTCTCGTGTGTCGTGGTTGTTCTTGACGAGTGTTTCTGCTTGCAGGTGTCGGATGACCTCGCTTGCCTCGTGCGACCAGGTGGCCCCTCGCACTCTGTGGTCGAGGTGGAGGGAGGCACTGATTCGAATCTTGGCAGCTGTGGGCTTGTCTGCTCTGCAGATTTTGGCGAGGAGACCGGCTGTCACCTGCTTGACTCGTACTGCCAGGGGTGGTAGCTCGGTTTCCATTTGCAGATTGCAGATTCTGGTCCACATGGGTGCTCCGAGCATGGTCCTGAGAGCATTGTTTTGGATGACTTCTAGCTTAGCTATTTGGTCTTCTCTCAGTCCAATGAGTGCTGGAGCACTGTAATCTACCAGCGATCTGATGGCGGCTGTGTAGTAGGCTTTGAGCACATGAAGGTTTGCTCCTGCGGATTTGCTGGTGAGCGACCTCATTATATTGTGTCTGCTCTTCGTCCTGTGCCTGAGATACTCGAGTTGCGGCTTGAAGGTGAGTTTCTGGTCAAACCAGATTCCAAGACACGGGTGGGCGTTGGTCCAGACTACCGGCGTGTTTTGTATGGAGAGCGTCTTGTCTGGTGTGTCTGTGCAGATGGCCATCGCTTTCGACTTGGCTGGATTTATCTTGAGTCCAAGTCTGTTGCACTCCTCTTCTATAAGTTGGAGTGCGTGTTGCGTGT
>NW_024752876.1:0-37790 GCF_018991925.1 Homarus americanus | reverse complement strand
TAACCTAACTTAAACACTACTCTGGGGAACAAAGGTTATACCTGAGATCAGAATTATGAAGAAAAATTAGATGCATTAAAAGAATCAAATCACAGTATCACTCTGGTTCCACTTAGTGACACAAACATTCAAAAAACAATACTATCAAAATTGTTTAAGAAATATTAAACTACACACGTCAAGATAATATCAGTAACTGAGAAATGGTATTAACTACACCCAAATATATTCACTATTATTGATATGTTACTGGGTCCACCCATACTCGTGAACCATGCTCCACCCAACTCAACATACACCCGTAATAAGGGAGATAAAATGTTCCTCTAGGTATCTCCTAGAGTCCTAGACTCGTGGTCTCAGTGTGTGACCATTAATTTACTCAGATAGCCGCAGTGTACTCCCAGTGCATCCATGAAGCGGAAGGGAGTGAGCCAATCAGACCTTGTGCAGTTGAGAGAAGCTCTAGCTTCCCGTTAGCAAGAGGGTTTCACTAAGCTGCTCGAGACATGTGGTTTTGTGAGCCGAGGTAGAGGAGAGCTGATGACCCCAACGATCGTCCCGTCGTCAGCTGAGCACCCAGACGGCTAGATTCCCTCAAGAGATCCTTTGATACCCCGCTAAACAGTGACAGGCCTACACTGATCGGTCCAATGGCGACAATCGCCACCCTCGATCATCAACGGCAGTCAATCTCTCGCAGTCATCACTCTCGCAGTCAAACTCCGGTCAAGTGGGTTCTGACGGAAACCTTGTTATACTGCAATAGTGCAACACAGGTGACTAGGCCACGTGACTATTTCTGTGACGGACGCGCAGGGACGTCTTGTTTGTCTGAATGCTTCCCCGTGACTGAGGGAGAGCCAGCGTCGCATCTCTCCAAGGCGTTAGCTTAGGCCTACGTGACATATTTTCCGCCTAACTATAACTCCTTGGGACACCCGTAACATTATTCAGACTGATAAACGATCTATAATAATTTCAAATTCAATAATAGTCCCTTAACTTCATGAATCGCATCATTATTAATTCGGCAAATTACATTTAATATCACTTAGGCCTAGTTCCACAACCTCTCGCTATGTGCGGGGAGCGCTCTCTTCCCTCAGACGACCTTGAACGCTCAGTATCGCTAATGGCGGGGCATTTGAAATTACTCTTTAACGTCTGAATATTTCAAATATACTGTATACTATATATATATATATATATATATATATATATATATATATATATATATATATATATATATATATATATATATATATATATATATATATATATATATATATATATATATATATATATATATATATATATATATATATATATATATATATATATATATATATATATATATATATAGCCTACATTAAAACTGCTGATACCATTCCATTTATAAAACCCCTAAGAAAGTATATCCTAAAATAATTACCTGTGAAAATTAAAACAACGTATTTTTATTTAGATTTTGTCGTTTTTGCAGCTAAAAAGTATACAAATTTGTCTTAAAAATTAAAACTAATATCTAGTGTTATTAAATCTAGACACCAATCCTCTATTATATCCCTATCATATCTAACTACACACAAACATTCTCTCTCCATATATATATTCTGTCAGTAATGTAAGGTGAAAAACAAATTTGAACAAAGTATATTTAACTCTGATACACTGGGAATCTACCCCACATCCGGCCAGGTGTCAGCCACCAATCTACCCCACATCTGGCCAGGTGTCATTTGAACAAGTATCTAATTATAAACAGAGTTTTTCCAGATAAGTAAAACTGGGTGGCTCTGATACACGGTACATATGTTTCTTTAAACAGTGCAGCCAGGGCTTTTCTGTTAAATGAGTGTTTAAATGGAAGTTCGCTTTTTTTCTAGTTACATATGTGACAGCGAACACGTTTGTTTTTTTGTTGGCAGTCAGGGGTTTGTGTTTGTTCCAGTTGTTTGCCATATGAGTAACACAGATAAACTAATTGTCAAGACCAGAACACAGCACAGACTAATAATGAGTACTGTATTTATACTGTCTAAGCGCTTTTTTTTTACTTTTGTTCTATGCAGTCTCGGGGAATGATAAAATTTTTTAATCTTTCAGGCATATTTTATCTTAATCAAATGACAAATATAATGTATAACACAAAACACATAAACTAAATAATAAAAGGCAACACACACTAAAACATCTAATAAAAAAACAAAGTTGTTCTTGTGGGACGAACATCCACCAGCTCCAATTTTTCTTGTTCTTGGTATTATCAGCAAACTTATCTTCATCCTATAAAGAAAAACAATAAAAAAATAATATTGCCCCCTCATCGTCGTTGAAATAATCCTTTATATACCAACCAAAAATCAGGATATGGTTATAATTGGCCTGCAGAGGCATTACACTTTGTACTCAAGGAGTCATTGTTACTAAGTGTATATTACAACTTCCAGGGTATTATAAAACAAAACTCGCCTTTCAGACTAACATTTATTGACTTATACCTGTTTAGTATAAAAAACATTTTAACATACAATGTATGATTAGCTTGTTCCTTGGTATTATTAACAAGTCTGGCTGCATAGTCAGTCTTACTTGTACACTACTATGACTAACTAACCCAACTATCCAACTGGTGGATTATTATAGCAACAATCTTCTTAGTGGTATCAATTGTTTGCATATGCAATTAAATATAATATCAATAAAAAACTGTATATGCCGCTATAATACATATATCCATATTTTGTTTCCTAGAAAGTTTATCATCATCCTATAAAGAAAACAATGTAGATTAACATTCTCTATTTCCAAAGAAATACTGTTCTATTTACTATTTCAAAGCAATAACTTAATGATATATATGATACATTAAAACTGATGCTACTATTCCATTTATAAAACCCAAGAAAGTGTTGTTCTGACCTCACTAGGGGAAAGGTCACGGCGGGGTTAGCTCCCGAGGGATAATTATCAGATATGGCCAGTGCAATGTGCGGTCTTGGGTATGTGAGTTTGTTGACCAAACTGGAGTGGTCCATGGAAGAATTGGCGAGGGCCAAGGAAGAAATTGAGAGGGCCACGTTGGAGAACCTGAAATTAAAGGAAGAGCTGGTGAGGTTAAAAGGGGAGCCAGTGTCTGACGAAAACTCAAGCGAGTGGAAGGTTGTGAGTAGTGGGAAGACGAAGCTGGTGGTGAAGAAGTACACCAAGGATACGACAACAACGACAACAACAGCTAAGTGTACCAACCCGTTCAGTCCCTTGATAGACCTTAGTACAATCAGGGACAGGGATGACAAGGAAGGTATAAAAACTTTAACTTGTTGGTGACTCACAGGTAAGGTACATGGACAGGGCCTTTTGTGGTAAAAACAAAAATAGGATGAGGGTGTGTTTGCCAGGAGCTGGGGTGGGGGATATAATTGACAGGATGGACAATATCTTGTCTGGTAATGGGAACAAACCCATTATCTGCCTCAGTGCAGGAGGCAATGATATTGGCCGGTGTAGGAGGGAGGAACTTCTTGATAAGTTTAAGGCAACTATAGATCGTATTAGGTCTAAGGGAGGGATCCCTATCATATGCGGTGTCCTGCCTAGAAGGAGAGTTGGCAGTGAATGGTTGTCAAGGGCGGTTGGTGTCAACGACCGTCTTGACAGATATTGCAAGTCAATATCTGTCCCATTCATTGACAACTGGGACAACTTCTACGACAGAAGGGACCTTTATGCTAGGGATGGGGTGCACCTGTCTCGGGATGGGGTGGCAACCCTGGCTGGGTCTCTAGAGGGGGCAGTTCAAAGGATATAGAAGTCTTTAAACTGCTAGGGGAACATATGGGCACGGGGGTGGGGGAAACTGCAGTGGGAGCGGGTAAACAAAGTAAAAGATTACAGGGAAATAGTGTTAGGAATGATGACAAAACTAAATTAAACAGGAAGTTTAAAACTAAACGCGGCAAAGGGAGGACTCAGAACACGACTAACTTAAATGTCTACTACGCAAACAGTAGAAGTATGAGAAACAAAATGGATGATATTAGGGCCTTGGTATGTCCCGAAAAAATCGATATAATAGCATTCACTGAAACATGGATCAACCTAGACTCACATGAGTTGCCGGTCGAATACCAAATTGCGGGTTACAAATTGTTCCATACCGATAGGCAAACCAGGAAAGGAGGCGGAGTAGCAATCTATGTTAGGGATAATCTGAAGTGTGAAATAAATAAGGAAATAAAAACTGAGTGGAATACAGAAACAATTTGGATAGAATTAAGCGACGGTAGGGAAAAATTAATCACAGGATTAATATATAGACCTCCCAATCTTGATAGAGTCAATGAGCGACTTATCTGGGATGAAATGCGCAGGGCTTCCATACACAACAAAGTCTGTATAGTAGGCGACTTTAACCTTGGCCAAATAGATTGAACTGACCTTACAGGTAACTCAGAATCAGAGGATTTTCTCGAGACGATCCAGGACTGTTTCCGAAGTCAACATATAACCGAACCCACACGGGGTAATAATATATTCGATTTAGTTCTGTCGAACAGAGAAAACCTCATTAGCAATGTCGAGGTAGGGAACGAACTTGCAAACAGCGATCACAAAGAAATTCGATTCCAGTTAGATTTTCAGAGCAGACGTAAGGAAAATTCCACTAAAGTACCAGATTTCAGAAGGGCAAACTTTGACAGTTTAAAGAGGCAGCTGAGAGAGGGGGTGTCGCGCTTGGCCGTGAACCTGACAGATGACTCCGACCTGATAACGACATCTGAGACTGCCGAGTTCCACGTCAATTTAAATAATGAGTTACTTAATGCACAGAGGCAGAACATACCATACAAAAAACTCAGATCAGACAACAATGACCCTAAATGGATAAATAATTATTTAAAGAACATCATTGGCCAAAGGAAGGCTATAGGTAGAAGGATAAAGCGTGGCGAAATTTACCTCCAGGATTATTATAAGATATTGGCGAGTAGGGTTAAAACCGAGATAAGGAAAGCCAAGAGGAATAATGAGGTAAGGATAGCAAGGGAGGCGAAGACAAACCCCAAAGGATTCTACCAAATGTATCAAACTAAAACACGAGAAAAGATTGGACCAATACGGTCAGATACCGGCGAGCTCACTGATAACGACGGAGAAATGAGCAATAATTTGAATAAATATTTTTCAACAGTTTTCACCACCTGAAAATTTAAACATGATACCCGAGGCACCGACTCTATTCAGAGATAGTGAAGAAAACAAATTAAGCGAGATAGTAGTGACTAGTAACGATGTTAGTAAGCAAATAGACAAACTAAAGCCTAATAAGTCACCTGGTCCCGATGAGATATTTGCCAGAGTATTAAAGGAATGTAAGGAAGAGCTTAGTATGCCCTTAGCAAAGTTGTTTAACATGTCCTTAAAAACAGGTGTAGTACCAGAATCCTGGAGGATAGCGAATGTAATACCGATTTTCAAGAAGGGGGATAGATCACTATCCTCTAACTACCGCCCAATCAGTCTAACATCAATAGTAGGCAAATTACTGGAAGCAATCATTTCAAACTCTATTCGAAATCACCTGGAGAAGCACGATTGATCAATGATTCCCAGCATGGCTTCACAAGCGGACGTTCTTGTCTAACTAATCTATTAACATTCTTTTCATCAGTTTTCGAATCGGTGGACGAGGGGCACAATTATGATGTGGTATATCTCGACTTTAGCAAAGCCTTCGACAGAGTCCCCCACGAAAGACTAATTAGAAAGGTAGAAGCTCATGGCATCAAAGGTAACATCCTTAAATGGATTAGAGCGTGGTTACAGGACAGGAAACAGCGAGTGAGCATTTACGGCACTAAGTCCCATTGGAGCAACGTCACAAGTGGAGTTCCCCAAGGCTCAGTACTTGGACCATTATCATTTATTATATACATAAACGACATAGATATCGGCATAGACAGCAACATAAGTAAATTTGCTGATGACACTAAAATAGGACGTGTTATTAAATCTGATGAGGACTCAGCAAAACTACAGGAAGAGCTAAACAAATTTTTCGAATGGTCTGAAAAATGGCAGATGAAATTCAACGTGGACAAATGTAAAGTACTCAGTATAGGAGATGTAAACAGGGAAACCAGATACCAGATGAACAACGATGCCATAGAGAAATCCGACTGTGAGAGAGATTTAGGAGTAATGATAAGTAGGAACCTTAATCCAAGTAAAGAATGTGTTTTTGCTCGTAACAAGGCTAATAAAGTAGTTGGGTTCATACAAAGGAGTGTTAGTTACAAGACTAGCGAGGTCATCCTAAAACTGTATCTTGCTCTTGTGAGACCACACCTGGATTACGCAGTTCAGTTCTGGTCACCGTATTACAGAATGGATATAGAATCATTGGAAAGAATTCAGAGGAGAATGACAAGACTAATCCCGGGCATTAGGAACCTTGAGAGATGTAGAGCGAGGGGCGACCTGATAGAGGTGTATAAGTGGAAGTCAGGGCTAAACAAAGGGGAAATTACAAAGGTACTCAAACTATCCAACCAGGAGCGAACTCGTAACAATGGTATTAAATTAGACAAATTTAGATTTAGGCGTGAAATAGGTAAACACTGGTTTGGAAACAGAGTAGTGGATGAATGGAACAAGTTACCAAATACCATCATTAACTCGAATACGCTGAATAGCTTCAAACATAGGTTGGATGCTTATATGAGCAATAGGGGTTGGGTGTAAACGGGACTGCCCAGTATGGGCCAATAGGCCCGCTGCAGTTTCCTCCATTCTTATGTTCTTATGTTCTTATATCCTAAAATAAGTACCATATCTTCAAATTTCTTCTCAGCAAACTTATCCACAAACTTCTGGGCAAACTTTACGGCAAAATCTTGTATATCAGTATCTTGTAGCTTATCAGTTGTTCCAGTAAACTTCTTTACACTATTGGTTTCAGCTGCTTGTTCTAAGTCATTATAAAATTGATCCTATAAAGAAAATTTATTCGTTATTAAAAAGTTACACAAAAATATATATATAAAATAAATTAAATTACAGAATTCTAATAACAAGAAAATACAGTTTAACACTTACCCATCCACCACCTGTCTTTACAAATTTAGTTAGGGCAATCTTGGTAAAATCTTCCATATATTTCTTTGTGTCACTGGTTGTACACATTATATTACAAAAGGCCAAATAAGTTATAATTCTACTCCAAATTATATCCTTATCATAACTAAGAATCAATTTACCAATAGAAATAAGATCATTATTTGTAGGCTATAATTTGGATGTAACATTGAGATTATTTCAGATATTTTGTTATCTTGAAAGGAAATAAAGTTATAAACTAATTTCATCACTAAGTCCTCTGAAAATGTTAAATCCAGTTTGTTTGTGGTGGTGACAAGTTTGAATAAACCCAGAGATTTTTCTTCTTCTTCATCGGCAGTAATCTCCTCTGTATGTTCATCATCGTTGTTGAAAAGCAACCAATGTTTGTCTGATAAATTGTCTTGCATATTTTTTACTTTGTAACTTTTACTAATTTACTGCTGGTGTTTATTTGTCTAGTCTTTTGAGCACACTACTAGCTGAGCGTTTTGGAGCAACTATAAATATAAGTGCGTGCGTACACACATACACACACACACACACAAATATACTCTTTTACATTTTTTATCTGTAACGAGTAAATAATGGAAATGATAAAATATACCAATTATCTTATTGTAATTGGATTAGATTAAGTTTATATCTACTAAATGATAAGAAATTGATTGATAAAGCACGCTTGTAAACAGGATATTTTTGATCTATTATTTTATCCTGGTCGTCGTTAACAAGAAAATGATGGAATAAGATAAGACAATCTATAATACATGTTTTTTCTAATTGTGTATAATAAAAAATTCGAGCAATTATATGTAAAAATACATTAGCATGACATGTTATAAAAACACCTCCGATAATATATTGTTTTCTAGAATATTTTACACTTTGAAATAAAATTAATTCACTATAAAGCGGTGCAAAGATCTCATTTCCTTGCGCTAAAATTTTAACATGTATGTTCACATGTTCATAATTAAAAATTAGTGTATATACAAGTAATTCTAATTGAATAAATTTATCAGAAATAATATTCATTAGACATCCTGTAAATGTATCATTTCTTTCCATCCATGTTGTGTGAAATTTAAAATAACGTTTTTTTTATTTAGATTTTATTGTTTTGCAAAACCTCTCTAAAAAGTATAAAAATTGGTCTTTATTAAAACTAATCTCTAGTGTTATTATATCTAGACACCAATCATTTTGTAAAATATATGAGTAAAAAAAATATAAAATCCTTTATAAAAATTTTTCTTACAATTTTTTTAATAAAAAGTTCTATATAAAGGGAAACTTTCCAATTTTCAAATTATCTTTTTTATCCCTATCCCTATCCTATCATACTAACAACACAACAATTCTCTCTCTCCATATATATATTCTGTGTTCAAGTAAGAAATATTTTTTATTTATTAATGTGAAAAACAAATTTCGAACAATGCTTATTTTTATTATAAAAGTGAAATATTCTATGAAAATTATATTTTTTATAATAAATAAGGTAAATTTTAAACTGGATGGGAGCCAATTTAAATCTTAAGAGTATTTTTTATAAAAAAGGGTGGTGGAACATGTAGCGTACTGTATGTGGCCAGTTGTCAATTCTCTTTAGTTGTCTATTATCTCTTTGTATGGGCACACAAACGTACGTACATGTAGATACCTTCACTCAGGAATGAGGTTGGATAGAAACTCACGATGCGCTTCCTGTATATATATTGTTGTACAGCGCAGTGCTTAGGAGTGACTAGGTGAGGAGCTGAGAGAGATGTTGCTGGTCCAGTAGCTGAGTGTAGGATGTCCTCCCTGGGTGTTGTTGTTGTTGTTGAGATTGTCGGACCGTAGTCCGACACGGGCCTTTGCCTATAGGCGGCCCGTTTGGTGGTTCCGGCTGGAGCTCCAGGAGCAGCCAGACCGGATTGGGATTGGAGGTGGTCCCACCTGCAGATTGGAGGGATACTGCAGGTTGCAAGTGTGAGCGGACCCCCGATCAGTGGACGCTTACCACCAGCCCCCACTCTTGGACGTGGTCAGCTTCGGAGTGGCGCGCCCCCCGAACTGGGGTCCGCACTTGCTGGGAGAGGATGCTTTCTAAGCTATCTGGGTGGTGGGTATCGTGTGATGACCCGGAGTAGGTGGTGAATGTGGTCTGTTTGGGCCTTTCGGGTTAGAGTGGCCGCTGGTGTTGTGTGTGTTTCTTGGGAGATTTGAGTTCTGTTTCGGAGGCTTTGTGTGACCTCGCAATCGAGGAGATAGTGTTCAAGTGGGTTGGCTGCTGGCTCCTGACAGTAGGTGCATTCCATGACGTCATTTCCGATCATCTGCCAGGAGCACTTGTACCCTAGTCGTAGTCGATGAAGGCTGACTTGGGTTTGTCTTGGAGTTTTCTTGTCAGCGAAAGGTGGTTCCCCTTTTGTGGCCGCCAGGTACCATTTGGCTGATTGGGAACCAGCGTTGAGTGCATGAAGGAAGCTCTTTTTGATGTGGAGCTTGGTAGTCTTTCTGAGGTGATTCTTGATCTGTTGCACACTTGCTGGAACTTGGATGTGTACGCTACTAGAACGTGTAGCTGCCTTGGCTGCTTCGTCTGCCACGTCGTTTCCTCCGATCCCTACATGACTGGGAATCCAGTGCAAGATGACTGGTCGGTTTTGGCTTTGGAATTCCTGTAGCTGTGCGAGGATCGAGGTGATGATGTGGACGTTGTCTCTTGGTTGACTGTGTTGCAGCGCCTGCATGGCCGATTTCGAGTCCGTGTGAATTATGATGGACTTGTTGTGTTGTGTTGCAGCGTGTTGTAGGGCCTTTGAGATTGCTACCAGTTCTGTTTGTAGGGTGGAGCAGTCATTGGAAAGTCTCCATTGGAGGGTCTGACCTTGGGTGTAGAAGGCCGCTCCGGATCTATGATGTTTTGGGTCCACCGAGCCGTCTGTGAAGTATGATGCTGCATCAGCCGGTGTCTCGGTGGCTATGGCTTCGAGAGTTATTTTTTTGAGGTCCTCCTTCTGGAGGTTGGCTTTACTATCGCCTAGGTCGGTAAATTTGAATGTGGCTGGTGGAGGGCTCCATGGTGGAGGAACAGCGTAACCATTGTCTCGTGTGTCTTGGTTGTTCTTGACGAGTGTTTCTGCTTGCAGGTGTCGGATGACCTCGCTTGCCTCGTGCGACCAGGTGGCCCCTCGCACTCTGTGGTCGAGGTGGAGGGAGGCACTGATTCGAATCTTGGCAACTGTGGGCTTGTCTGCTCTACAGATTTTGGCGAGGAGACCGGCTGTCACCTGCTTGACTCGTACTGCCAGGGGTGGTAGTTCGGTTTCCATTTGCAGATTGCAAATTCTGGTCCACATGGGTGCTCCGAGCATGGTCCTGAGAGCATTGTTTTGGATGACTTCTAGCTTAGCTATTTGGTCTTCTCTCAGTCCAATGAGTGCTGGAGCACTGTAATCTACCAGCGATCTGATGGCGGCTGTGTAGTAGGCTTTGAGCACATGAAGGTTTGCTCCTGCGGATTTGCTGGTGAGCGACCTCATTATATTGTGTCTGCTCTTCGTCCTGTGCCTGAGATACTCGAGTTGCGGCTTGAAGGTGAGTTTCTGGTCAAACCAGATTCCAAGACACTGGTGGGCGTTGGTCCAGACTACCTGGCGTGTTTTGTATGGAGAGCATCTTGTCTGGTGTGTCTGTGCAGATGGCCATCGCTTTCGACTTGGCTGGATTTATCTTGAGTCCAAGTCTGTTGCACTCCTCTTCTATAAGTTGGAGTGCGTGTTGCGTGTTGGCTAGTCTGTTCGATCCTCTTACTATAAGCTGTAAGTCGTCTGCATAGCATAGGAGCTTGGCTGTTTGTCTGAAAGGAAGTTTGACTAGATTTTCCATCAGGACATTGAACAGCATTGGACTGAGGATGCCTCCTTGTGGGGTTCCGTTTTCATGGACCCTGTAGCTTGAGGTTGCTCCCTGAAAGCGTACTCGTGCTTCTCTCTGTGTGAGGTAGTTCTGGATCCACCCCAGCAACCTTCCTTTGACGCCTTTTTTAGCGAGCGTAGTTGTAATGGCCAATGGATTTGCTAGTTCGAAGGCTTTCTCCAGGTCGAGGAAGACCACCAGAGCTGGTTTGTTGTCCACTGTGCTGAGTATCTCGGCGATGTTGTTGCCTGTGCCGGTGTTCTCGGTGTAAGCAAAGATGTGAGGGTGTGGGCTGCCTACTTTCCACTTGAGTCGGTTGAGAGCCATTCTTTCTCCCGTCTTCGCTATGCAGCTGAGAAGGGAGATGGGCCTCGGTTTGTCTGGTTCTCTGGGCTTCGGAATGGGCTGTATATCTGCCTTCTTCCATTCCGGTGGGAGTCTTTGTGCTGTCCACGAGGCATTGATGGCTTGCAGCAGAGCCTCGTGTCCGGCTGTACCGGCATGAGAAAGCATGGAGTAGGTTATCCTGTCGGCCCCTGGTGCTGTGTCCTTGCTTCGTTTTAGCGACTTCTGGAGTTCTTGCTGGTTGAATGGTCTGTCAGTGTCATCTTCACTGTTGCAGGCCTCTTCGATCATCTGGAGTCTGACCTGTCGCAGACGCCGTTGTGTCTCCTCCGCCTGTCTCGGGAGGTTTTTCGTTGCTGCTCGGTCAGAGAACAGTTTTGCAAGTCTCTCGGCTTCCTCTTCTGGGTTGGGATGGGTTGGTGGTGGTGGTGTTGCCTTCCCAGATGCCCTTCGGATCTGGGCCCACATCTTGCCAAGGGAGGTGTGCTCGTTCAGTTCGGAGCACCACTTGAGCCAGCTTACGTTTTTTATTTCTTCCTTCTCTTCCCTGGTATCCTTAACTATGACTTGCAGGAGATGTCTGTTTGTTGCCGTGGGATGTCTCCTGTAGTTTCTTCGGGCCATGTTCACTCTGTGGTTGAGTTCTTTCACCCTGGGACAGTAGTACCAGTAATCATTGTACTGTCTTGATGTGGGTTTTGTTTTTGGGATAGCCTCTTCTGCCGCTTGGTGAAACGCCTCGACCAATTGGTGGTGGAGGGTTGTCTCATCCACGGGTGCTGCGCCGGCCGGCTGTGATTTTTCGCGCCACTTAGCCAGGTGTTTCTTAAAGAGTCCCCAGTCTGCCTTTTGGGTGTTGTATCTCCATCTCGGGGGGGGGTGGAGTGGGGAGTTTGTTCACCTTCAGCATTGTTAGGGTTGCGAAGTGGTCGCTGGTCAGTGTGGGGTGTATCTGCCAGGAGGCCGAAGGCTGTAGTGCACTGGAGACGAAGGTTAGATCTAGCCTTCCTCCCCTAATGTGGGTGGGCTCTCCGGTGTTCAGGAGGCAGATCTCGGGTGTATCTTGAAAGGTGGTGTATAGGTGTAGGCCGTCTTCATTTGTGGGGCTTGCCGAGCTTAGGAAGGGGTGATGTGCGTTGAAATCCCCTCCTATGAGTGTGGCGTGGTCAGCGGCCGAAGCAAATAATTGAGTAACCTCCAGTGAGCCCCTTGGGTTCTTGTAGATGTTGTGAACAGTTAATTCCCGTTCTTGGAGGGTTACTTTGACGGCCTGTGTCTCGATGTTTTCCCCACATGGAAATTGCTGCGTGACATCGGCGGAGGGTATGCTTGACTTGACCAAGATCATACATCCTCTTGTTGACGCCTGCGTGAAATGCCTCCTGTATGTCTTGTAACCGCTGAATTTGAAACAGTGGTGTTCTTGTAGAAGTGTTTCTTGTAGGAGTATGATGTCAAGCTTGTCCTTGGCTGCTGCTTCTTGTAGGAGGTGTTTCTTGTTTTTGATGCCCTGAGCATTCCATGTTAGGATGTTCAGGGTGCTGATGTTTTCCACCACTGTTTCATCGGGGACTTCTGGTGGTCCTCGATGGAGATGTCCAAGTTCGATTCCAACTGGATCAGGTTCATATCTTCGTGTTCTGTGGTTTTTGCCTTCTGGGCCGTGGTTCGGTTCAGGGGAGTTGAAACGTCCAGTTTCTTTCTGGGAGCTGTCGGTATCTTGGGTTCTCTGGTGGCCTTCTTCGGTGTAGAGTGTACCTCGGCTGTCACTCGTGTGAGGACCGGCGTGGCTTCCTCCACTGAGTTGGCTGGAGCTGTGGCGACTTGCCCGAGGACGCTCCCCATGAGTATTTGGAGCTGTGTGGGTTGGATCTTGTGGCCCAGTAGTCCGGCTAGGCCCTCCGCGAAGGTTGTCAGTACCTTGGCTAGGTCTGATACGTGTATCATTCCTTCTGGTGCCTTGGTGTGTGCTTCTTTTGTCTTTCTCGTGGTTGTCGTTGTCTGCTGCTTGGGTGGCTGAGGTGTGGCCGTAGTGAGGCCAGGAAACTGGGCTGCACTTTGGGTGTTGACTGGCTGAGGAGGTTGTCTTTGTTGTTTTGGCCTTTGGGTTCCCCACACGAAGGTACTTGGTGGGGCTGGTGTGTAGGCGGTGGGGGCCGGTCTTGCTGCTGGTCGGTTTGCCTGGACCCTCTTTGTTCTCTCGGAGCATCCAGGATTCCAGGCGTGGTGTTTGCCCCCGCAGTTGGCACACTTGGGGGCAATTTTTTCCCCATTTTTCAACTTGGTGAGGCAGGAGTGTGTGCCGTGCTTCTGTGCGCAGACTGCGCAGATTTCCTTGTACGTGCACCTTGTCTGATGGTGCCCGTATTTCTGGCATCTGAAGCACCGCAGGGGCTCTGGGACGAAGGGCCTCACTTCGTAGATCCCCCAGGTTTTGAGGTCTATGGAGCTGGGGGGTGAGCCGTAGTGCGTTATGAGCACTTGTTTCGTGGTGGCCATCTTGTCGGACAGGGAAGAGCATCTCTCGGCTTTTAAGATCTTCGGGTGGTTCTCCAGGGGTTCGAGAGGTAGTTCCTTTGGGTACCGGAGGACAACCGACTTCATCAGCTTCTGGGTGGGGTCCAGCTTTGTTGACGCAACGGTGGTGGTGTTTTGCAGGTAAGTGTCGAGGGTGGTGGCAGAGTCCTTGTCTTTGGGGTGAATAATCATCTCCCCCTTTAGGTTGGGCCGCACTGAGAACTTGGCCAGTGGGTTTTGCTTTTCCATCTCTGTGACGGCGGCATATGTTGTTTTTGCGTCCGTTTTCGTGATTCGGAATTTTGGCAGTGTCGTTGGAGGTGAGCTGGTGGTGGTGATGGGTGCCTTTTGTGCTGCTTGACGGCATTCGTTTCCCGAAAAGGCACGTCGGCGTTTCTTGTTTTCTACCTTCGTCCAGTTGTCCTCAGTGGCGGTAGCAGTGGTGGTGGAGTTGTTGGAGGTGGTGGCAGTGTTCTTACTTTTCAGGGCTTCATTGAAGGCGCGTAACTGGTCCGCTTTCTCTGTGCGAAGCCTGTCGTAGTTCGGGTCGTCAGGTTGGCGGTTCAGGCGGGGGTCGCGGTTAGGAGGGTGTACGCGCTCCATAACCGGGTTTTTTTTTTTTTTTTAGATCCTACCTATTCCGGTTGAGTAAATAGCAGAGGAATTACAGCACTCCCCACTGGCTGGTGGTCGTAGAGTGGTTCCTGAGCTTCTCTCCCGGAGCCCCGTTGGGGAAGCCTACTTCCTAGTGTATGTGACTGCTCACTTATAGACGTGAGCTAAGTGTGCCTATTTGGGAAGGATAAGGATTGCTACCCTCTTTCCAGGTGGACCCGCACGATCACGGTTTTCCTGGAAAGACTCGGCTGGGATGGGTTTTGCTCCAACCCCCTTTCGTGTTCACAATCTCCTGGGAGGGAGGTGAACAGTTACAGGTGGGACCGCAGGACGAATACACTTTTGAGGGTGCAGGTCCCAAGGCCAGAGAGAAAAAGGAAAAATAGTAGTAGAAGGAAAAGAGCTCAAACCACGCCGGGAATATCGCGCTATAACTGCTCTCCAGCTGGAGTGTGGGTCACTCACACCACCAGTGGGGAGGGCAAGCTAATGCTCGATAAACCGAGAACACTCGTGAGTTGTTGTGGACGATGACGGTCGTGGGTGGTCCGGTCCGGGAAGATGGCCAACAATGGTACAAGGGAGAGGGCGGTCTTCACAGTTCCGGGTCCAGCAGGAGGTCTTGTTGAGAGGTCTTCTTGGTTCAGGAGCGATGTGAGAAGTGAGAGAGAGGGCGTCGGCGATCTCGTTGTGGCTGCCTTTAATGTGTTGGACGTCGCTGGAGAACTCTGAGTTGTAAGCCAAGTGGCGCAGGACACGAGGTGTATGTGACTGGGAAGCTGAAGCGAAGGCGTGGACGAGGGGCTTGTTATCAGTGAAGATGGTGAACTGACGGGCCTCGAGGAAGTGCTGGAAATGTTTGACAGCCAGGTATATGGCCAGGAGTTCTCGATCAAAGGCGCTGTACTTGAGGTGTGGTGGTTGAAGCCGTTGTGAGAAGAAAGCAACGGGCATGAGAATTCCGTTGATCTCCTGCTGTAAGACGGCGCCCACTGCAGTAGAAGAAGCGTCTGTTGTGAGAGTGGTCCGGGCGTTAGGTGCAGGGTGGGCCAGGAGGGTGAGGCGTGTAATGTGCTGTTTGACAGTTGTGAATGCCGTGGCAGCCACTTGAGTCCACACGAGAGGCTTGTGAGACTTCTTTGGGCGTCCCTTGAGAAGGTCGTGTAGGGGGGCTAGGACGGTGGCAGCTTTGTCAATGAAGCGGTGGTAGTAGTTGACTAAACCCAGGAATTCTCGGAGTTTCTTCACCGTTTCAGGTTTGGGAAACTCCCTAATCGCGGTTATCTTCTGTGGTAGGGGTTGTATGCCACTGGGCGAGACTCTGTGACCGAGGAAATCGATGGCCGAGGTTCCAAAGACGCACTTAGCAGGATGAACTTTCATGTTGTTGTTCTGCAGGCGTTGGAGAAGGAGTTGTAGGTGGTGGCGGTGCTCGGCAGGCGTCGAAGATGCGACGAGGATGTCGTCAATGTAGACAGTGACAAAGTCGAGGTCGCGAAGCATATGGTCCATGTACCTCTGGAAAGTCTGTGCTGCATTGCGTAAGCCAAAACTCATGAAAGTGTACTCGAAGAGTCCAAACGGAGTGGTGATGGCTGTCTTCTGGGTAACTGCCGGTGCTACTGGGATCTGGTGGAAGGCACGCTCCAAGTCGATCTTCGAGAAGATAGTCTTGCCATGAAGTTTGTGGTGAAAGTCCTGGACATGCGGAATAGGGTACCTGTCAGGTTTGGTGACGAAATTCAGGGCTCTGTAGTCGCCACACACCCTCCACTCGCCGGGCGTTTGCTTAGGAACCATGTGAAGAGGCGATGCCCAGGGACTCCTTGAAGGGCGAATGATGCCATCTTGCAGTAGTTTGTTAAATTCTACTTTGGCTGTGTACAGGAGCTCAGGGCGCAGGCGGCGAGGGCGTGAAAAGACTGGTGGTCCTTTGGTTTCGATGTGGTGGAAAATTCCCGACGTAGGTGGTGGGGGTAGGGAGACTCGGGGTGAGAAAAGCTCCTTGAATTCGTTGAGTAGGGAGGAGAACTCGTTGGAAGGCGCAAGACAGGTGATAGTGTCAGTGTGTCTGGCACGAGAACCCTGGATCTTGCGTGCTGTAGGATCATGGATGAGGCATAGATGACTTGGTTTGACGCCGAGCTTGTGGAAGGTGAGGAAGTCGAAACCAAGGATGGGTTGAGACACGTCTGCTATCACGAATAACCAACGCAGAGTCTTGGGCAGACCGAGGTCTAAAGCGAGGGTGAGTACGCCGTAGGAGGCGATGGGGGTACCGTTGGCAGCGAACAGGTCATAAGAGGGTTGCTTTGACTTGTCTTGTAGTGAGGGAGGGATGAGGCTTACCGATGAACCTGTGTCGATGAGGAACTTCTTGCCAGAGGTGCGGTCGGTAACGTACAGTAATGAGACGCCTGAAGGGACGGGGACTGAGGCGTCTACCAGCCTCCGGTGTTGCCGTTTCCCGAATAGGTGCAATAGGGCTCACAGTTTCGAGCATTGCGGCCGAAAGTCTGGTGATACCAGCAGAGGGTATATTTGTTGTGCTGGGGGCTGGCTGCTGTGTGTCGGAAGTTGTAGGGTGTGGTGCGTGAGTCAGGAACTGGCACAGCAGCGGGTAAGGAGGAGCAGAACTGCTCAATGGTGTCCATCCTGCGGTTCAAGGTTTGTAACAGGTCCTTGATATCTTGTGAGGTATTGCTCGGCTGAGGTGTGTTGACCCGGCTTGCAAGTTCGGTGGGAGGTACTGGTGTGACCGTGGCAGCAAGGGGTGCAGCAGTGCACTGGTTGAAAATTCTGTCTGCCGCGGTTGCATATAGCTCTGGTGTCGTAGAGTAATCTACTGCGGACAGGATGTTGCTTACTTCTGTGGGTAGCTTTTGTGCGTGAAGCTGGCGCCGGATAGAGTCAGGAAGTCTGTCTGTGTACCGGGAGTTCACCCTGCACATCTCTTCCCAGAGATGTCCCGGAGTTGAGTTTCCAAGGGAGATGGAAGATAGGTTCTGCAGGATATTGGAGCGGGTCCGTTGGTAATGCGTTCTTAAGGCATCCCGCAGAGTGGCGAATTTGTTGTTCTCTGGAGGGTTGGAGATGATCTGTGAGACTTGTGTGGCGACTTCAGTGGGCAAGGAGCAGAGCAGGGCGCCGTACTTCTGCTCGTCTGTAGCTGTAGAGCCGATGAGAGCTGCTTCGACATGAACTAACCAGTCCTCTACGTTGTGGTTGAAGGTTGGTAGAGAGATCCGTCCGTCCATTCTTGCGGGAGTATATCGCACCTGTTAGGGAAGGATGAGGGATGGGTGCTTGTTCCGACCCCCTTCCGTCTTCACAATCTCCTGGGAGGGAGGTGAACACTTGCGGGGGGGACTTCGGGACGAATACTCTTTTTTAGGGTGCAGGTCCTTCGGCCAGAACTAAAAAAGCAAAAGAAAAATAGGAGAATAGGCAAAAGAGCTCAAACCACGTTTGGAATATCGCACAATAGTTGCTCTCCAGCTGTGATGTGGGTCACTCACACCGCCAGTAGGGGAGAACAGACTAATGCGTTATAAACCTTACGGTCGTGAGATGGTGTCGTTGTGGAGTAGTGGGTGGTGCAGGGAGGCGGTTGGCCTAGGCTGGCAGCAGGCAGGACGATCTTCTCAGCTCAAGTAGTAAGGCAGCAGAAAGGAGTGTGGTATTCACGGCTCCGGGGGTCACCAATGTAGCGTACTGTATGTGGCCAGTTGTCAATTCTCTTTAGTTGTCTATTATCTCTTTGTATGGGCACACAAACGTACGTACATGTAGATACCTTCACTCAGGAATGAGGTTGGATAGAAACTCACGATGCGCTTCCTGTATATATATTGTTGTACAGCGCAGTGCTTAGGAGTGACTAGGTGAGGAGCTGAGAGAGATGTTCCTGGTCCAGTAGCTGAGTGTAGGATGTCCTCCCTGGGCAGGCGTGGCCGTATTTATACAATTTACCAGGATCAGGATCTGGGGTGCGCGTAGCGAGATGACCAATCACAGCGGCTCAAGCGTAAGGTGTGAAACGCTCTGATCCTGAACTGGAGGTTGATGGTCGAGACTAGGTCGGCGATCGTACCCCTACGTCCTCTGCATAGACCTAGTCTCTCGGCGTAGCTGGCTGTACGCTGATTGGCTGGTCGGAGTGCGGCCGGAGCTCAGTTGGAAGTTGTAGGGGAGAGTAGCCACTACAATACTCCCCCTCCCCTCCCGGCGCGGCGGGAGGCTGGATGTTGTCTGGGTTGTGTCTCACACATAACACATACCGGGCAGGTGTATGTACGACTCGGCCGCTACGTGTAACAACTCCCTCCAGTGACACAAAACCTGTGGGAGAATTAGGAGGAGAAAGAGGGTTTGGGATTAGAGGAGGTTGTACAAGCAGTGGTTGTTGTGCTCCTGCTGCTGCAGGGGCTGCGTCAGGAGGAGGGTCCATGGCAGGAGCAGGTTCTACGATAGGTGCAGGTTGTATGTCAGGAGGAGGGTCCATGGCAGGAGCAGGTTCTATGTTAGGAGGGAGGTCTAATACAGGTTCAGGTTCTATGACAGGAGGAGGGTCTATGATAGGTACAGGTTCTATGATAGGTGCAGGTTCTATGTCAGGAGGAGGGTCCATGGCAGGAGCAGGTTCTATGATATGAGGGAGGTGTATTATAGGTTCAGGTTCTATGATAGGAAGAAGGTCTATGACAGGAGCAGGTTCTACAGCAGGAACAGGGTTTACTTGAGGGTGAAAAGAGGGTGCCCAGAAATGTCGTGGGCGTGGTGTTGCTGCCGGTGGTAACTGCGGGTAGACTGGTGCAGGCGTAGTTTGTTGATGGTGCTGCTGGACTGGGGGCCCAAAGGGTAAGGTGGCCGGTTTGACTCGGTCTATGCTGACGGTGTCATGTCTGCCATTCCGGATAATCGTCAGGAACTTTGCTGAACGGGTAACCACCTGGAAGGGTCCATCGTAGGGACGTTGTAATGGGTTGCGATGAGCATCACGCCTGACGAAAACATACTCGGCTGTAAGTAGTGCAGGAGGGATGTATTCAGGGCGCCGAGGAGGCTGGCGTGGAGTAGTAGCTCTGAATGCAGAAACTGCTTGTCGTAGCTTTTGGAGTAAGTCGTGACGAACGGCTGGAGTGGTTTGGTGAGGGTTAGGAGGGAGTGAGAAATCCCCAGGTAGCCGAAGGGGCTCGCCTAGTGTAAGATCTGCTGGGCTACAGTCCATATCCTCCTTGTGTGACGCACGGATGCCGAGGAGCACTAAGGGAAGCGCATCAGTCCAGCTGTAAGGGTCGTGCTGTGCCTTGAGTGCGTCCTTTAGCTGCCGGTGAAAACGCTCTACCATGCCGTTGGCTTGAGGGTGGTATGCTGTAGTGCGTTGTCTAGACGTGCCGAGGAACTGTAGGAGGTGCTGCCAGAGTTGTGACTCAAACTGGACTCCTCGGTCAGTGATTACGGTTGCGGGGGGGCCGAAACGGGAAACCCAACCGGACATGAAGGCGCGGGCAGTAGTCTCTGCTGTAGCATTGGGCATGGGAATTGCTTCTGTCCACCTGGTGAAACGGTCGATGCAGGTGAAGATGTAGGTGCTGCCGTAGGATGATGGAAGAGGTCCCACGATGTCGAGGTGTACTACTTGAAAACGTCCTTTGGGAATAGGGAAAGTATGTAAGGGGGCCCGTATGTGACGATGTACTTTGGAGGATTGGCAGGCCAGGCACTGGGCAGCCCATTTCTTAGTATCGGACTTGATGCCGGGCCAGACGACACGTTGCGTGAGGAGGCGCTGGGAGGCCCGCACACCCGGGTGGCTGAGACCATGGATGCGGTCGAACACAGCGCGGCGGTGGACATGAGGCACGAACGGTCTAGGATGCCCACAGGATATGTCGCACCACAATTTTGTCTTTGTGCCAGGAACAGGGAGTTCTTGGAGTGTGAGGCTTGAGGGGGATGTCTTGTATGTTGCCAGGTCTTCGTCCTTCTCTTGAGCCGCGGCTAGCTGCCCATAGTCAATAGGTGGAGATGAGGGAAGAATGTTGGATACACAACGAGAGAGGGCGTCGGCGATCTCGTTGTGGCTGCCTTTAATGTGTTGGACGTCGCTGGAGAACTCTGAGATGTAAGCCAAGTGGCGCAGGACACGAGGTGTATGTGACTGGGAAGCTGAAGCGAAGGCGTGGACGAGGGGCTTGTGATCAGTGAAGATGGTGAACTGACGGGCCTCGAGGAAGTGCTGGAAATGTTTGACAGCCAGGTATATGGCCAGGAGTTCTCGATCAAAGGCGCTGTACTTGAGGTGTGGTGGTTGAAGCCGTTGTGAGAAGAAAGCAACGGGCATGAGAATTCCGTTGATCTCCTGCTGTAAGACGGCGCCCACTGCAGTAGAAGAAGCGTCTGTTGTGAGAGTGGTCCGGGCGTTAGGTGCGGGGTGGGCCAGGAGGGTGAGGCGTGTAATGTGCTGTTTGATAGTGGTGAATGCCGTAGTAGCCTCTTGAGTCCACACGAGAGACTTGTGAGACTTCTTTGGGCGTCCCTTGAGAAGGTCGTGTAGGGGGGCTAGGACGGTGGCAGCTTTGTCAATGAAGCGGTGGTAGTAGTTGACTAAACCCAGGAATTCTCGGAGTTTCTTCGTTTCAGGTTTGGGAAACTCCCTAATCGCGGTTATCTTCTGTGGTAGGGGTTGTATGCCACTGGGCGAGACTCTGTGACCGAGGAAATCGATGGCCGAGGTTCCAAAGACGCACTTAGCAGGATGAACTTTCATGTTGTTGTTCTGCAGGCGTTGGAGAAGGAGTTGTAGGTGGTGGCGGTGCTCGGCAGGCGTCGAAGATGCGACGAGGATGTCGTCAATGTAGACAGTGACAAAGTCGAGGTCGCGAAGCATATGGTCCATGTACCTCTGGAAAGTCTGTGCTGCATTGCGTAAGCCAAAACTCATGAAAGTGTACTCGAAGAGTCCAAACGGAGTGGTGATGGCTGTCTTCTGGGTATCTGCCGGTGCTACTGGGATCTGGTGGAAGGCACGCTCCAAGTCGATCTTCGAGAAGATAGTCTTGCCATGAAGTTTGTGGTGAAAGTCCTGGACATGCGGAATAGGGTACCTGTCAGGTTTGGTGACGAAATTCAGGGCTCTGTAGTCGCCACACACCCTCCACTCGCCGGGCGTTTGCTTAGGAACCATGTGAAGAGGCGATGCCCAGGGACTCCTTGAAGGGCGAATGATGCCGTCTTGCAGTAGTTTGTTGAATTCTACTTTGGCTGTGTTCAGGAGCTCAGGGCGCAGGCGGCGAGGGCGTGAAAAGACTGGTGGTCCTTTGGTTTCGATGTGGTGGAAAATTCCCGATGTAGGTGGTGGGGGTAGGGAGACTCGGGGTGAGAAAAGCTCCTTGAATTCGTCGAGCAGGGAGGAGAACTCGTTGGAAGGCGCAAGACAGGTGATAGTGTCGGTGTGTCTGGCACGAGAACCCTGGATCTTGCGTGCTGTAGGCTCATGGATGAGGCATAGATGACTTGGTTTGACGCCGAGCTTGTGGAAGGTGAGGAAGTCGAAACCAAGGATGGGTTGAGACACGTCTGCTATCACGAATAACCAACGCAGAGTCTTGGGCAGACCGAGGTCTAAAGCGAGGGTGAGTACGCCGTAGGAGGCGATGGGGGTACCGTTGGCAGCGAACAGGTCATAAGAGGGTTGCTTTGACTTGTCTTGTAGTGAGGGAGGGATGAGGCTTACCGATGAACCTGTGTCGATGAGGAACTTCTTGCCAGAGGTGCGGTCGGTGACGTACAGTAATGAGACGCCTGAAGGGACGGGGGCTGAGGCGTCTACCAGCCTCCGGTGTTGCCGTTTCCCGAATAGGTGCAATAGGGCTCACAGTTTCGAGCATTGCGGCCGAAAGTCTGGTGATACCAGCAGAGGGTATATTTGTTGTGCTGGGGGCTGGCTGCTGTGTGTCGGAAGTTGTAGGGTGTGGTGCGTGAGTCAGGAACTGGCACAGCAGCGGGTAAGGAGGAGCAGAACTGCTCAATGGTGTCCATCCTGCGGTTCAAGGTTTGTAACAGGTCCTTGATATCTTGTGAGGTATTGCTCGGCTGAGGTGTGTTGACCCGGCTTGCAAGTTCGGTGGGAGGTACTGGTGTGACCGTGGCAGCAAGGGGTGCAGCAGTGCACTGGTTGAAAATTCTGTCTGCCGCGGTTGCATATAGCTCTGGTGTCGTAGAGTAATCTACTGCGGACAGGATGTTGCTTACTTCTGTGGGTAGCTTTTGTGCGTGAAGCTGGCGCAGGATAGAGTCAGGAAGTCTGTCTGTGTACCGGGAGTTCACCCTGCACATCTCTTCCCAGAGATGTCCCGGAGTTGAGTTTCCAAGGGAGATGGAAGATAGGTTCTGCAGGATATTGGAGCGGGTCCGTTGGTAATGCGTTCTTAAGGCATCCCGCAGAGTGGCGAATTTGTTGTTCTCTGGAGGGTTGGAGATGATCTGTGAGACTTGTGTGGCGACTTCAGTGGGCAAGGAGCAGAGCAGGGCGCCGTACTTCTGCTCGTCTGTAGCTGTAGAGCCGATGAGAGCTGCTTCGACATGAACTAACCAGTCCTCTACGTTGTGGTTGAAGGTTGGTAGAGAGATCCGTCCGTCCATTCTTGCGGGAGTATATCGCACCTGTTAGGGAAGGATGAGGGATGGGTGCTTGTTCCGACCCCCTTCCGTCTTCACAATCTCCTGGGAGGGAGGTGAACACTTGCGGGGGGGACTTCGGGACGAATACACTTTTTTAGGGTGCAGGTCCTTCGGCCAGAACTAAAAAAACAAAAGAAAAATAGGAGAATAGGCAAAAGAGCTCAAACCACGTTTGGAATATCGCACAATAGTTGCTCTCCAGCTGTGATGTGGGTCACTCACACCGCCAGTAGGGGAGAACAGACTAATGCGTTATAAACCTTACGGTCGTGAGATGGTGTCGTTGTGGAGTAGTGGGTGGTGCAGGGAGGCGGTTGGCCTAGGCTGGCAGCAGGCAGGACGATCTTCTCAGCTCAAGTAGTAAGGCAGCAGAAAGGAGTGTGGTATTCACGGCTCCGGGGGTCACCAATGTAGCGTACTGTATGTGGCCAGTTGTCAATTCTCTTTAGTTGTCTATTATCTCTTTGTATGGGCACACAAACGTACGTACATGTAGATACCTTCACTCAGGAATGAGGTTGGATAGAAACTCACGATGCGCTTCCTGTATATATATTGTTGTACAGCGCAGTGCTTAGGAGTGACTAGGTGAGGAGCTGAGAGAGATGTTGCTGGTCCAGTAGCTGAGTGTAGGATGTCCTCCCTGGGCAGGCGTGGCCGTATTTATACAATTTACCAGGATCAGGATCTGGGGTGCGCGTAGCGAGATGACCAATCACAGCGGCTCAAGCGTAAGGTGTGAAACGCTCTGATCCTGAACTGGAGGTTGATGGTCGAGACTAGGTCGGCGATCGTACCCCTACGTCCTCTGCATAGACCTAGTCTCTCGGCGTAGCTGGCTGTACGCACGCAAGCGGTGTTTAGCCACTGCACCTGTTCTCTCCTTCTAAAATTCACTTCCATCCTCCCTTTATTCTTCCTCTGAACCTCCTTCCCCCCTGTCACTAGCATTTTTCTAGTTCTAGGCTGTACGCATTGGAGCCAGGACCACCACAGAGAGCAGACACGCAGAGCGACGGGGAAGCCGGAGATCAAACAGACATAGCTGATTCGCTAGTTCTGGGACCTCTCCCACCTTCCCACCAACCTTGGAAATCACAAGCACCTGACTCCATTCTCCAACTGACAATTCTGTTGATTCAATCGACACATTGAGCCTCTCCTACAGTATCGGACCTCCCTTAGGAACCCCGAATGCTGCTGAGGGGCTTGGTGTGAAGAAAGAGTCAGCAGTAAGTTTTCAGACCTTTTTCTACCACTCTAACCTTTATCTTCCGTGCCGTGAAAGGACCTATTCCCCTGTCAGTTGACGTACAGGGGAGTATTCGTCTGGAAACGCCCTCTGTCCCCACACCTCGCTAGTGCGTGTTTGTGTGAAGGGCGGGGGGTCAGCACAGCCTGCCGATTCGCCTGGGGACCTCTGTGATAGTGCAGGGCCTCCCCTACGTGAGGGGCGCAGGAAATTAGGGACTGTTAGGGGAGATCTCCATAAATCTCCAATTCAAACAGTTAACATGCCTTCAATTAAACTTAAAGTGGACCGTACCATCCAACCGTGCATGGACCTCGCCTCACTTATTTTCCAGCTGACTTTGATCTTCCAAATCCGTTCCTTCACCAATGACGACATTATTAAAATATTTGTACAGAATGACGAAGACGCCGACCAATTCCACTCCCCAGCATTGAACAAAAAACTAAAAGACAATGGCTTAACGGTCCTCAGCTCACCCGAATACCGCGCAAAATGCACCCTCATATGTAGAAAAGTCATCCCTCAGATCCTTGACAACCCTAACCTATTGACAGAACTCAACACACACAACACCTCCCAAATGACATATGCAGCCCGGATGGGAACTCTCCCCATGTTAAAAATCACTACAGCTACACAAACTGACGCCATCAAATTAAAATCCAACGGAATTAAATTCGGCAATAACATCATCCCCTCACATAACATTGAATTCCAACACTACATCCCAGTCCACCAATGCTACAACTGCTACCAATTTGGACATACCACCAACCGTTGCAGTAACACACTAACTTGTTCAAAATGTGCCAATCAAGGGCACTCATACAGAAACTGCACTGCCACTGTAACTAAATGCTGCAATTGTAAAGGCCCACACTCTGCCGTCAGCAACAAGTGCCAAATCAGACTCGATAACAGCACAACACCACTCCGTCCCCGCCGACCCTCACCTCCCACTGCACCTCCCACAGCACCACCTCCTCCTCCCCACCACTCACTCCCTACTCCCACGACTCTCCCCACCCGCACTTGCTGGACCAACAACCTGACCTGGTAATTGAGGGTTTGAAGGCTAAAGGCCTCCCTACCATAAACATTCCTGACTCCTTCAGAACCGGTCCCGACCTCATCTTCCCCACTGCCCCCATCTCCGACCGTACCAACATGCCCCCCCCACCCCCCAGAGAATCCACTGTCTCCCTCCTCCCCTCCACTTCTGCCATGCCTACACCTGACTTATCTCACCATTCTACCATTACCTCACCCCCCAAAGTAATCAGTCCAAAACATACCGGCCCCTCCACCTCGACCTTGCCTACACCCGACTTCTCCCACTTGACTACGTTGAACTCCCGGACCACGAACACCCAAACCAAACCCGATCCTCCCCTAACACCCCAGACTCCCAAGAATAAAATGGCAGCCCTTCCCCCCACAGAACTAGTGGTCAAGACCCCTAGACCAAAGAGGAAGAACACCTCCCCCCTTTCTCCCTATACACCTGACAGCAAAAGAATTATACAATACACTCATCCAACCAAATCAATAATCAAAGTAAATCTATACGGCACTACCCCAAAGGAAACAGAAATCAACCCCGACACGAACCTAGCACACTCCCCCCAACCTCCCGACTCCCCCACACACAGTCACGCAACTGCCCTTCCCTCACTTGCATACACAACACTCATACCACCACGCTCACAGTCACTCGACAATTTAGACCTCATCCCTGCACCCCAGAATTTCAATCTCATATAAGTAACAAATTATACAACATGATCACCATTATGCAATACAACTGTAGAGCATATCACTCAAACAGACACGCCATCTCTCTCCTCATACAAGAACACAACCCAGACATCCTCCTCCTCAACTCAACATGCACAAACACCAAAATCAAGCACTTCGGCTACACAAGCAGACAATCACCCCACGAACTATTCGAGGGCGTTGCAATCCTCATCAGATCCTCCATGAAACACGAATTCATCACCAACTTTGCCTTCAAACACTTCTTGGCCGCCAAGATCGACACTCAACACGGACAGATTATCATCTGCACAACATACTCAAGACCTAACTCGCGTATCCCATTCACAGACCTAAACTCCATCTTTAACAACTCACACCTACCTGTAATACTAATGGCCGACCTCAATGCACACCACACCGCATTCCAACACAACCGCATCGACCCCCATGGCCAACAACTACACGCTTTGGTCACTCACAAAAACCTTCACCACATTGGCCCTTTCTTCCCCACATTCTACGCTGCTCACGGCAAAGGCACTCCAGACATCGTCATCACCAACACCCCTGCCCTCCAATTCCAACACTACATCACTCCCGGCCCCCTATCAGGATCAGACCACATTCCCATCACTCTTCACCTCTCCAACAATCCCATCCTCCTCCCAACAACCACACCTCAATACCAGTATCAACACGCAGATTGGGATGCCTTCAAAACCACACTCTCTGAACAACAATACACGCTCAACCTCGAACTCCAACCCACTAGGATGATTGAGGAAACCTGGACACACCTTTTCAACACTATCACCACCATAGCAGATACCCACATTCCTAAACACCGGTTCAAGAGAAAATACTCCTTCACACCCTCCATAAGAACTCAACGCCTACTTCACTGCTACAGGACACGATTCGAACTAAACAAACTTAACCTAGCACCAGTTTACACAGACATCACCACACTAAGAACACACATCATCCACAGCCTCCTTCAAGACCATGAGGTTCACTGGGCAAAACTCGTAGAGGCTGCCCAGGAACACAGAACACATAACCCCCGAGAATTTTGGCAAAGGATCGCCAAGCTGAGAGGAACAGCAAAATCCCCCTTTGATCACCTGCTAGTAAATGGTAGGAAAATCAATGAGCCAGCCGACGTAGCACAAACACTAAAACAACACTGGGAACACATTTTCCACCCACACCCCCCCACACAACAAAGGTACATCTTAAACCACATAAACAACATCACCACACACATGCAAACACTTCACGACAGAACAACTCCTGACAACACAATAGATACCTCCACTCTCACACAGGACCACACCCTCACTGCTCCTTTCACCCCTACAGAAGTCAAACAAGCACTAGACAAAATAAAAAAGAAAACACCAGGTGACAGCAATATTGGTCAAGCAATCCTGAAGCACCTGCCCCCAGAAACTGTCACAGCCATTACTTACCTCTACAACACCCAACTGGCTACAGGATACTTCCCAAAACTCTTTAAGACAGCCACAGCCATCATGATACCTAAACCAAACAAAAACCCAACAGATCCACAAAACTACAGACCGATCAGCATACTAGAAGTCTTAGGCAAAACTTTTGAAAGACTATACAACACCCGCCTCAGATACCACCTTGAAGATGAACAACTACTGTCCTACAAGCAGTTCGGCTTCAGAGCACACCATTCAACCCAAGACGCACTCAATATAATGACAAACTACCTCCACATGAACAAAGGTGCATACAAGATAGCACTCATTACAAAAGACGTACAAAAAGCCTTCGACACAGTTTGGCACGATGGATTAAAGTACAAGATATGCACCAATTTTAACCTCCCTCAGAAATCACAACAACTACTATGTAACTTCCTAACAGACAGAAAAATGAGGATAAAATTCACACCTGCCTACTCTGACTACTTCACACTGCATGCAGGAGTCCCACAAGGATCAGTCCTGTCCCCAACACTATACATTCTTTACACAAACGACTTACCCGACCCCTTACACATCGACTCTCTGACAATACAGTACGCCGACGATGTAACCCAACTAGTCAGACACAGAACTCTTGATCACCTAACGGACAAAGCACACAGGGAACTCGAACAAGTTACACAATGGGAACTCCGATGGCGAATACAAACCAACCCGAACAAAGCACAAATCACCTACTTCGGCACCAAAAGACGACAACCACGTCACATTTACCTAAACCCCTACATCGCCTACCCTTCACCTATAACTGTCAAACGAACAAACACAATCCTAGGAGTCACATTCAACGACACCCTCACCATGACACTACACACCAATATGAAGGCTTTGATCGCAAACAAAACACTCGGGAATATATATAGATTCAGAACCGCATCAATCAAAACCAAAACACACCTATTCAAAGCCCTCATACGCCCACTATTGACTTATGCACCTAACACACTCCAGCTAGCACCACCATCAAGCGTCAAGAAACTTCAAGTCATACAAAACAAAGCACTAAGATTCATCCATAACACACACTGGTCATCCTTCACCCGAAATAGTCATCTACATGAACTCAGCTCCCTCCCCCCACTTAACATCTACTGGAGACTACTAGGTGACAAACAAATAGAATCTCTCCTCACTACTTACCCTCAATGTCAGACAAAGCCCCTCATAACACTACAACTCTCAAAACCAAATCAAACATACCCAACTTCTATAATCAGCCACCTCAACAAAATCGACTTAACTCAAGACTGATACCTAACAACCTATATCTCACTCTCATCTCCGTTCACAATTTGACATAGCTCAAATCTGCCTCCTGCTATTACTAAACAACTCTCCTACGATACACTCATCCTTCCTCACTACGAATACTTTGGCATTTCAAACTCAAAGATTCAAAACTCTTCCTCCAACTCTCTCAATTTCTCTCTGACATAGCTAAAAGACCCACAACTCTCAGAACCTAATCAAACATACCCAACGTCTGTGACATCCAATTCTTAATAAAATTGACCTAACTCTAGACTGAAACCACTCAACCTATATCTCATTCTCGTCTCCGTTCATAATTTGACAAAAAAGCTCAAATCTGTCTGCCGCTATTACTAAAAACTCTCCTACGATACGCTCATCCTTCCTTACTATGAATACTTTGACATTTCAAGCTCAAAGATTCAAAACCCTTCCTCCAACTCGCTCCGTTCCTCTTTGACATAGCTCAAAGACTTTACCTTCATCTCTCTCCAAACAACCCTACGACTAGCAAAATTTCTATATTTTCACCTTCTCTGTTTGATTTGATCGTGTGCTGCCTGTGCGTCCGTCCACCTGCGTTTCTCGGCTTGCGCCGCCGCCGTGGCGGGGCGGTTCTTCCTACGCTTTACCAACACTGCCTAGGCTAAGACGACAATCAGAACACCCGCGTTGGCCCTTTGCTTGCCCGGACCTGCTCCCGCCCTCCCTCTGCCTCGTCCTGATTGTGGTTGTTGCACCCTCAGGGCATTTTGCCTACCCCCTCAAGCAAGCGGTGTTTAGCCACTGCACCTGTTCTCTCCTTCTAAAATTCACTTCCATCCTCCCTTTATTCTTCCTCTGAACCTCCTTCCCCCCTGTCACTAGCATTTTTCTAGTTCTAGGCTGTACGCTGATTGGCTGGTCGGAGTGCGGCCGGAGCTCAGTTGGAAGTTGTAGGGGAGAGTAGCCACTACAAACATTTAAAAAAGTTAAAAAAGTATATTTACAAGGAAAACTTTTCTAAGGAGGAAGGCAGTTTAAATAGTTTTTAAGTTTGTTAGTAAATATTTGTGTCGTTGAAAACCAGAACAATAGATACTGTATATTATGTGTAGATATGTCTGAATATTAAGTGACTTAATAATTTATATTCCTGGATAGTAAATGTTACTGTAAATTAAAGCAAGTATAAAAGTTATAAACTGGATGGGAGGCAATTTTGAAAGAAAACCTTGATAGTGGGATAAGGAATAATGTGTTCGTTCAGTAACTAAATATTTTTAACTTTCAAAAATATCAATGTGAAATGATAAACTATTTGTGAATTATTATAATAAAAAGAACAAAAAAGTTAAAAATAAGACAAAGGCAAACATTTTTATCTTTTCAGCTTTTCAAAAGTAAACTAATAATATTTGGGTTTGGGTGGGTGGGGGTGATATCTTTTTTCGCGTGTCGTGATTTTTATTAATCCCTATTAAGTAAACTGGATGGGAAAACTACTATTTTGTTATGTTTTCAGATGGATGAGAAATTATAAAGGTGGATGGGGATAAAGGTTGTGGATTAATTTTATTATCTAAAATGTTTTATTTATAACACTAACTTTTAAAAGTTAGAAAGAGATTTAAACTTGGAGACCACAGGATTACAAATCTCGGGTGGGAGGCAATTTTGAAAGAAAACTTTGAATATTTGTGGGATAAGGAAGAATGATGTGCTTTTTCAAAGAACTATTAAGGCAAATATTTTTAACTTTCAAAAATATCAGAATGAAATTATAAACTATTTGACAAAAAATTAAAAAAAGACAAGGCAAACATTTTTATCTTTTCAGCTTTTCAGAACTAAGATGGGAGCCGCTAATATTATTTGGGTTTGGGTGGGTGGGGGTGATATCTTTTTTCGTGTGTCGTGATTTATTAATTCCTATTAAGTAAAACTGAGTGGGAAAAACTACTATTTTGTTATGTTTTCAGATGGATGAGAAATTATAAAGGTTGATGAGGATAAAGGTTGTGGATTAATTTTATTATCTATATTTATACATACTCAAACTTTTAAAAGTTAGAAAGAGATTTAAACTTGGAGACCACAGGATGACAAATCTCGAGTAGTATAATATTTTCTATTGTAAACTATTAAGTTAGGGTCCAGAAAAAGAGGGTGGATTCAGGGATATAAACTTACAGGTCCAGGGCAAGGGGATTATTTTTTTATTTTTTATCCAAGGTCTAACACAATTCCTTTTCTTTTTTGTTTTTTTATTTAATATGGAATTGTGATTGCAAGAGAAGGGATTCTCACATACAAAAACACTTAAAAGTGTTTATCCGTATGGAGAGATAGGTGCACACACCCACTACTAAGTCAATATCAACCTTACTGGTGAACTATTGTGTAACACCCACCCAACATTTATACTGTATACTATACATTTTATACGTATCCAAAGAGTCATGCCTCTTTTATTGTCTTCAACAATATAAAAGGAGACAGTGAGGAGCGAAACAATTCATTAAAGTTACAATTATTACATACATACTGTACATACAACACATTCTTGTTTATTACTTTTCCTCGTTGATATCGATGTTGAATTTCTTTTTGAAATTCAAAGGGACTCTATCAAAGACGAGACTCTTAGGTATACAATAAAACAAACATTCATTACACTTAGTCCTACGGGTTGATTTGTAGTGTCGACAAATGTAGTGCACCGGGACTGGTTTATAGTGGATTCATTCACAGTCCTACCTTTTCTTAGGTTTTCGCTGGAGTCTGCTTAAAAGGATAGGGTAAATATCCTGTGCCATACGGGACAACTTTTTATGACAATTACATTTAAAGGATTGTTATAGAAGGGTTCTCCCCAGAAAACCAAAATTGCATGCAACTCTCTTATCTTCCTCTGGGGAAGATTGGTATTGATTTGTCTTGTCAATTAGATTAATATCCCCCAAAATTACCTATAAAAAACAATTTGTATAGTTTTTTATTTAGGAATTATTGGGTAGTGGTTTATATTTTTTGTAAATATAATATACGTGTAACGACCACGGTCATACAAGTCAGTTAACGCCAAAATCAAATGATTCATATTACGCTCAATAGCCCACAAAACATGTACCTCTGCTTTTAGTTTGAGTCCTCCATCTGAGGAGTCCGTTTTCTCATCACTTCAAGACGCCTCAGGCCTCCGTTATCCCATTTTCTCTGACTTACTGAAACCAACCTCTCTATAAAATGAATTTGAATGTGAGAGAGAACACCCTTGTTTTGAGTCAACTTAGATATGTCTATTTACAGTTGGAACATTCAAGATCCATTGTGAGTGGTGTAGAACGCTTCAACTGTTCTTATTGTTAGTAAGACGTGTCAAGTAGGCGAGTGTTGAGTTTGCCAGCTAGAGTGGCGTATTTTATGTCGTCCGTGGGGATACCCATGGGTTTCTGATCGCTACTGAAGTTATATTATTTTGTCGACCCGACATCAGAGAATCTGATGTTCATAGTTTAGTTAGTGTCAGTTGTCTATTTAAGAAAGTCATTAATCTTCTGAACAGTTCCTGTCAAACTCAAAATTCTCCAAGACTTAACGGCCGTTTGACCGGGGATGTGGTTTGCGGTCAGGTCAATAGAGTTGCGAACGCATATATAACTTCAATTCACCTCTTTACTGACAAACTCAATCTCTGATTAAATCATAAATATAGATGTAGAAAATTAGCCTGATCTGTGACACTAACGGTCACAGCTAGGTGTCCAGTGACTACTTTGAATAGAGGGCCTATTGTTAGTAAAATTTGTCTTTCTAGTAGGAATATGCCCTCAGGCCCGTATATATGCAGGCGCGCGAGGAAAAATCACTCCTGTGATTTCTTCTCCACGTCTCCAGGTATGTTCACGTGTGTTCCACACCGCCATATTAACTCAGTTTAACTTAGTCATTTTTGTGATTATCAGGGTTCATGTTTTAACATAGTACCTTCAGTGCCAATTGAGTCAAGTAAAGTAGAGATCTAGCTATCGTCTGAACCGGTGCCAGACGTATGTTTTGTATAGTGAAGTTAAATATTCACTCCTGTGATTTCTTCTCCACGTCTCCAGACGCGGGTGTGTTAGCAACTCTCCTGAGGGTCGGTAGCTACCTATGGGCAAGATGGTTCTTGAAGACTGTCTCTAAGGGGGCGCGTTTAGAATCCCAGGACACGATTCCCCCGGGAAGCGCCCTCACCACTCTGCCAGTGTGTTACGAGTCAACCTCCCTGGGTGCACCTAGCGAGCGAGCCTTCAGCTTGGCGGTCGCTGTAAACAAATGTGCCCGCTGACTCCACTTGGAGATTGTACCTCATCTATTGCATGGAGCAGTGTCGGCCCATGTTTGGAGGGATAACTAGCAGAAATATAGTATCCCGGGTTAAGTATTGAACCCCTGAATGAGAGTTCAAGGTACCAGGTGGTTCCTTGTGAACTGATAAGAAATATTGTATGTTACTAATTGTGGAGTTGCCCAGTGTGTTATGTATTCATCTGTAGTAGCCATGAAAGAATAACCTGAGAGTATAAGGTGCTAACCAAGAATTGAGGAGGTAATTTGTTCCTTGTTAAAGTAAGACCTGCGGGTCCAGTGTTATTGACAGTGTGTAGTCATTTCTAAATCTTACTTGTCAAAGAAATAATACAACAGTTGTCGAGTGAAGTAATGAGTAATAGTTGTAGAATGGTGTAAGTACTTGGAGTTGTTTAATGGTATAATAAGTATTTGGAGGTGATTAATGAGGTAATAAGTTCTTGAAGTGTTTGATGACTTAATAAGTTAATTGCGGTTCTGTTTAGCCTGAGTGAATCTAAGATGCATCTTCTCCACTCACTGTGTTAATAAATATTGAATTAGTAAACTACGAGTATCACCACTCTACTCCTTCTAAACATTGGTTCCCAGAATATAATACTTACTCACGTGCCTATACATCTACCACACTACCCAAAACCCTTCCATGAGTTATGTTATATAATGAAAAGTCTGGGTGGTGGCAGCTACCCGGTGTAAGTATAAAAGGAGTTCTACTAAGAGTAACATGGTTCCCCAGACTAACCCATGTATAAGAATAGACATAAAACAAAGTATACTTCCGAAAGGTAAGAACATTGAAACTGAGAATATAATATATATGAACGAAATGAAAGTCTTGGAAAGTACAAGAAAAGAAAGATAAGACATGTATGTACATTGTGGAACTAATGACACAGCATAGAAATTATTAAATATATAGATCATGAAAGATTAAGATAAAGAACATACAGAACTGAGAAGAGAATTACTTATATAAGAATATATAAGAATATAAGGTATATAGTGATAAAGAACATATAAGAATGTAAGCAAGAATATATAAGAATAAGTATATATGTAAAGAATGGAAGAAGAATAAGTATATAAAACAGGAGACTCATTGGAAAGAATGCTACACAGAACAAATAAGAATAGGCTATGAATAAATAGAATACTAACAGAAAAGAGTAGCTGGATGGTAAATTATTGAAAAGAGAAAACTCGGCCCGTTACATACAGACCCTTACTTAGTAGGGAAAAAACAAATCCAATTAAAATTTAGAAGAGAGTATTAGGTAGATTTTCAGTATTGTTATCGATTATTACACAAAAAATAAGGAAATTTTACACAATTATAGGTAAAATAGATAGTTTCCTTATTGATTTTTTAGTTAGGGGATATTATCTTTATTGATTAATCTTTATCTAGGGGCAGTTATTATTCTCGATGGATTGGGGAGATCCCTTGTGGGGTATGAGATTGTTTGGTTCACACTCAGGATGGAATGGAGAAAGGAAACTCACAATGTGCTCTCTATATACATGTTGTATTGGATGTACAATGCAGCTTGGTGCTGGGAAGGCAGCATGGTTACAAGCGTGATGTAGAGAGAGCTGGTTGGTGAGGACGCTCAGAGAAGGACAGCTTGTGGGTCGCCATGCTCGCCAGCGGGAGAGAGGACCGCCAGGCAGGCGGAGGAGGGAGGGCCGCCAGGCAGCGGCAGAGGAGGAGGTGTTGCTGGCTGTGGCTGTAGGTAGAGAGAGAGCAAGTCACCACGAGGTCAGGTCTTAAATAGCGGGGGGTAGGCGTGGCTTAGCAGTTGACCCCCGCTCCGTGGTGTATGGCGGCGCTGGTTGACCTAGACCACGAGGCATACACTGGGGAATTGGTGGGGTCGGCTAGGCAGCTACAAACAGCGTTTGTAGGGGAGAATTCCACTACAATACTCCCCCTTCCCTCCAGGCTGTGTAGGAGACTTGTTGTCTGCAGGGTTGCATAGCACATGTGAGGCAGAACGGGCGGTGCGTGCCTCATGTGAGACAACGGCGATGGCGTGGATGAGCCGGTCGCTGGGGACAACTGTCTAGATACACAATATCTGTGGGGGAAGAGAGGGAGAATAAGGGTGTGTGGAGGCGATGAATGCTGTGCTTCCTTCACGGCAGGTACAGAGTCGTCAGATGCGCCTGCTGGGGTGTGTGGGCCTGGGTCAGGAGCAGGGGCTGCGTCAGCAGAAGCGGATGAGGGCTCGTGACAGCAGCTGGGTCCACGACAGCAGCAGGGTGCAGGACATTAGCAGGGAGTACCTGGGGGAGAAAAGAGGGGTGTGTGGGTCTGCACTCAGGAACAGAGGCCGCATCAAGGGCGGCAGGGGTTACTGCTGGGCCGGGGTCGGCGTCTGAGGCAGGACGGGTGTGCTGGGGTCGGTAGGATGTGGTGCTTGGGGCAGGAAGAGGAGCTGGTGTCTGCTTAGAGTAGCAGAGCTGCTCTAGGTTGTCTAACCTGCGGTGTAGAAACAGTAGTTGTAGAGCCGATGAGAGCTGCTTCTGGGTGGATAAGCCAGTCTTCCATGTTGCTTGAAGACTGGGAGCGTGCTCAGTTTCTCCTCCATCCTGTGTGAGTGCGAATCTCCGGGGGTCACCACTTGTGGGGTTCAAGATGTTTGGTTCACACTCAGGATGGGATGGAGAAAGGAAACTCACAATGTGCTCTCTATATACATGTTGTATTGGATGTACAATGCAGCTTGGTGCTGGGAAGGCAGCATGGTTACAAGCGTGATGTAGAGAGAGCTGGTTGGTGAGGACGCTCAGAGAAGGACAGCTTGTGGGTCGCCATGCTCGCCAGCGGGAGAGAGGACCGCCAGGCAGGCGGAGGAGGAGCGAAGGCCGCCAGGCAGGCGGAGGTGTTGCTGGCTGGTTGGTGTAGGTAGAAAGAGAGACAGATCACCACGAGGTCAGGTCTTAAATAGCGGGGGGTTGGCGTGGCTTAGCAGTTGACCCCCGCTCCGTGGTGTATGGCGGCGCTGGTTGACCTAGACCACGAGGCATACACTGGGGAATTGGTGGGGTCGGCTAGGCAGCGACAAACAGCGTTTGTAGGGGAGAATTCCACTACAATACTCCCCCTTCCCTCCAGGTTGTGTAGGAGACTTGTTGTCTGCAGAGTTGCAAAGCACATGTGAGGCAGAACGGGCGGTGCGTGCCTCATGTGAGACAACGGCGATGGCGTGGATGAGCCGGTCGCTGGATACAACTGTCTCGATACACAATATCTGTGGGAGTAGAGAGGGAGAATAAGGGTGTGTGGAGGCGATGAATGTTGTGCTTCCCTCACGGCAGGTACAGAGTCGACAGATGCGCCTGCTGGGGTGTGTGGACCTGGGTCAGGAGCAGGGGCTGAGTCAGCAGAAGCGGATGAGGGCTCGTGACAGCGTGACAGCAGCAGGGTGCAGGACATTAGCAGGGAGTACCTGAGGGAGAAAAGAGGGGTGTGTGGGTCCGCACTCAGGAACAGAGGCCGCATCAGGGGCGGCAGGGGTTACTGCTGGGCCGGGGTCGGCGTCTGAGGCAGGACGGGTGTGCTGGGGTCGGTAGGACGTGGTGCTTGGGGCAGGAAGAGGAGCTCTAGGGTGTCTAACCTGCGGTGTAGAGACAGTAGTTGTAGAGCCGATGAGAGCTGCTTCTGGGTGGATAAGCCAGTCTTCCATGTTGCTTGAAGACTGGGAGCGTGATCAGTTTCTCCTCCATCCTGTGTGAGTGCGAATCTCCGGGGGTCACCATTTGTGGGGTATGAGATTGTTTGGTTCACACTCAGGATGGGATGGAGAAAGGAAACTCACAATGTGCTCTCTATATACATGTTGTATTGGATGTACAATGCAGCTTGGTGCTGGGAAGGCAGCATGGTTACAAGCGTGATGTAGAGAGAGCTGGTTGGTGAGGACGCTCAGAGAAGGACAGCTTGTGGGTCGCCATGCTCGCCAGCGGGAGAGAGGACCGCCAGGCAGGCGGAGGAGCGAGGGGCCGCCAGGCAGGCGGAGGTGTTGCTGGCTGGTTGGTGTAGGTAGAAAGAGAGACAGATCACCACGAGGTCAGGTCTTAAATAGCGGGGGTAGGCGTGGCTTAGCAGTTGACCCCCGCTCCGTGGTGTATGGCGGCGCTGGTTGACCTAGACCACGAGGCATACAATGGGGAATTGGTGGGGTCGGCTAGGCAGCGACAAACAGCGTTTGTAGGGGAGAATTCCACTACACCCTCACCCATGATTCAGTAGCTTCCTCTAGAAACAAAAGACTGATCCTTCTAAGATTATAGAAGAAAAATTTTCCTTACAGTTTGTCGTAGATATCACGCTGTTAAAGAATTATTGCATTTAGTGCTACCTAGGATAAAGGTTTGACACTGTAGTCCTTTAACTGATTCTAGTGATAGTCGAGACTGTTGTGTATTTTTTTTAATCCCAAATTTAATAAAACATTATCATC
>NW_024752875.1:0-6953 GCF_018991925.1 Homarus americanus | reverse complement strand
CGGGGTGTCGGAGGTGTGCCTGGAAGTGTCGGGGTGTGCCTGGGGTGTCAGGGGTGTGCCTGGGGTGTCAGGGGTGTACCTAGGAGTGTCGGAGGTATGCCTGGGGTGTCAGAGGTGTTCCTGGGTGTCGGAGGTGGCCTGGGGTGTCGGAGGTGTGCACAAGTGTCCAGAGTGTTGCACAGGAGTGTCGGAGGTGTGCCTGGGAGTGTCGAGGTGTGCCTGGAGTGTGGAGGTGTCCTGGGAGTGTCAGAGGTGTACCTGGGGTGTCAGGGGTGTACCTGGGAGTGTCGGAGGTGTGCCTGGGGTGTCTGAGGTGTGCCTGGGGTGTCAGATGTGCCATGGAGTGTCAGAGGAGTGCCACGGGTGTCAGAGAATGCGTTGGGTTTCAGAGGTGTGCCTGGGAGTGTCTGGGGTGTGCCTGGGGAGTGTCAGAGGTGTGCCTGGGGTGTCTGGGGGATGTGCCTGGGAGTGTCCAGGGTGTGCCAGAGTGTCAGGGGTGTGCTGGGGAGTGTCTGAAGTGTACACCAAAGTGTCAGAGGTGTACCTAAGAGTGTCGGAGGTGTACCTGGGGAGTATCAGGAGGTGTACCTGGGAGTGTCTGAGGTGTACCTGAGTGTCAGCGGTGTACCTGGGGAGTGTCAGTGGTGTGCCTGGGAGTGTCAGATGTATGCCTGGGGAGTATCAGGGGTGTGCCTGGGAGTGTCTGAGGTGTGCCTGGGAGTGTCAGAAGTGTGCCTGGGAGTGCGGGTTGTGCAGGGAGTGTCAGGTGTACCTGGAGTGTCAGGGTGTGTCACCGGAGTGTCAGAGGTGTGCCTGGAGTGTGAGTGTCCTGGGAGTGTCGGAGGTGTGCCTGGGGAGTGTCAGAGGTGTTCTAGGGGTGTCAGGGTGTACCTGGGATGTCGGAGGTGTACCTGTGAGTGTCAGAGTGTTCCTAGGAGTGTCAGAGGTGTACAGGAGTGTCGGAGGTGTACCTGGGGTGTCGGAGCTGTACCTGGGGAGTGTCTGAGGTGTGTACCTGGTGTCAGATGTACCCGGGGAGTGTCAGTGGTGCCTGAGGTGTGTGGTGTACCTGGGAGCGTCAGTGGTGTGACTGGGAGTGTCAGGGGTGTACCTGGGAGTGTCTGGGGTGTACGTCAGGTGTCTGAGGTGTGCCTGGAGTGTCTGGGGTGCACCGAGTGTCAGAGGTGCCAGAGTGTCTGAGGTGTGCCTATGAGGTGTCTGATGTGTGCGAGGTGAGGTGTGCCTGGGGAGTGTCAGAGGTGTGCCTGGGAGTGTCAGGGGGTGTGCCTGGGAGTGTCGGAGGCTGTGCCTGGAAGTGTCAGGGTGTGCCTGGGAGTGTCAGATGTGGGGTGTCAGTGGAGTGCACAGTGTCATTGGCCTAGGGCGTCAGTGGTGCCTGGGGAGTGTCACAGGTGTTGGGAGTGTCAGTGGTACCTGGGTGTGGATTTGTACCAGGAGGTTCAGAGGTGTACCTGGGAGTGTCTGAGGTGTGCCTGGTGTCAGGGTGTGCCTGGGGAGTGTCTAGGTGTGGGTGTCAGGGGTGGCACGAGGTGTCTAGAAGTGTACCTGGGAGTGTCAGGAGGTGTGCCTGGGAGTGTCAGGGGTGTACCGATGGTGTCTGGTGTGCCTAAGTGTCAGAGGTGTGCCTGGGGTGCAGGTTGTACCAGGGTGTCGGAGGTGTACCTGGGGTGTCAGAGGTGTGCCTGGGTGTCAGAGGTGTACCTGGGAGTGTCAGGGGTGGCACCAGAGTGTCAGGTGTACCTGGGAGTGTCAGAGTGTACCGGGTGCCGGAGGTTGCAGGAGTGTCAGATGTGTACCTGGAGTGTCAGAGGTGTACCTGGGGTGTCAGAAAGTGTGCGTGGATGTCAGATGTACCATGAGTGTCAGAGTACCACAGGTGTCAGAATTGTAGAGTGTCAGTGTACTCAGGAGTGTCTGGGGTGTGCCTGCGAGTGTCAGAGGTGCCTCGGAGTGTCAGAAGGGTACGTCAGTGTGTCTGGTGCCTAGTGTCTGTGTGCCTGGGAGTGTCAAAGAGTACCAGGGGGTGTCAGAGGTGTGAGTGTGCAGGGTGTACGTCGAAGTGTGGGGTGCCGATGAGTGTCCTGGTGTGCCTGGAAGTGTCAGGGGGTGTGCCTGGGGTGTCAGTGTGCCTAGGAGTGTCTGAGGTGTGCCGGGAGTGTGTGAGGTGGACCTGGCAGTGTCTGGGGTGTACCTGGCAGTGTCAGGGGTGTGCCTGGCACGGTCTGGGGTGTACCTGGGGTGTCAGCAGTGTGACCTGGGGTGCAGGAGGTGTGCAGGAGTGTCGGAGGGTACCAGCAGTGTCAGAGGTGCCTGGGAGTGTCAGAGGTGGCACCAAGGGTGTCAGAGGTGGCACCTGGGAGTGTCAGAGGTGTACCTGGGGAGTGTCAGTGTGCAGAGTGTGAGGGTGTACCTGGAGCCAGGTGTGTACCTGGGTGTCAAGTGTTCTGGGGTGTGGTGTGCCTGGGGAGTGTCGGAGGTGTGGCCAGGGAGTGTCGGAGTGTGCCTGGAGTGTCAGAGGTGTACTAAGTGTCAGAGGTGTACAAGTGTGGGGTGTGCCTAGAGTGTTGGTGTGCCTGGGGAGTGTCAGGGTGTTCTGGGAGTGTCGGAGGTGTGCCTGGGAGTGTCGGAGGTGTGCCTGGGGTGTCAGAGGTGTGCCTGGGAGTGTCAGTGTACCTGGGAGTGTGGGGTGTACCTGGGGTGTCGAGGTGTGCCTGGGGTGTCTGAGGTGTGCACCTGGGAGTGTCAGATGTGCCATGGGTGTCAGAGGAGTGCCACGGGTGTCAGAGGTAGCAGGTTTCAGAGGTGTACCTGGGAGTGTCTGGGGTGTACACTAGGTGTCAGAGGTGTGCCTGGGGTGTCTAGAGATGTACCTGGGGTGTCAGGTGTACCTGAGTGTCAGAGGTGTGCATGGGGTGTCTGGGGTGTGCGAGTGTCAGAGGTGTGCTTGGGGTGTCAGAGTGTGCCTGGGAGTATCAGGTGTGCCTGGGGTGTCTGGGGTGTACCTGGCAGTGTCAGCGGTGTGCCTGGGAGTGTCAGTGGTGTACAAGTGTCAGATGTATACCTGGGGTATCAGAGGTGTACCTGGGGTGTCTGAGGTGTGCCTAGAGTGTCAGTGTACCTGGGAGTGCCAGGTTGTACCGGGAGTGTCGGAAGTGTGCCTGGAAGTGTCAGAGGTGTGCCTGGGGTGTCAGAGGTGTACCTGGGAGTGTCAGGGGTGTACCTAGAGTGTCTGGGGTGTGCCTGGGGAGTGTCAGAGTGTTCCTGGGAGTGTCGGAGGTGTGCCTGGAGTGTCGGAGTGTACCTGTGAGGTCAGGTGTACCTGGGGTGTCAGAGGTGTACCTCGAGTGTCAGGGGTGTACCTGGGAGTGTCAGGCTGTACCTGGAAGTGTCTGAGGTGCCTGGGGTGTCAGATGTCCAGGGGTGTCAGTGGAGTACCTGAAAGTGTCATTGGTGTACTTGGGACTGGCAGTGTCAGAGATGTACCTGGGAGTGTCAGCGGTGTACCTGGGAGTGTTAGAGGTGTATCAGGGAGTGACAGAGGAGTACCTAGGAGTGTCAGAGGTGTACCTGGGAGTGTCAGAGGTGAACCTGGGAGTATCGGATGTGTACCTGGGAGTGTCAGAGGTGTACCTGGGAGTGTCTGGAGGTGCAGGAATGTCAGTGGAGTAAATGGGAATGTCAGAGGTATGCCTGGGGTGTCAGGGTGTACCCGAGTGTCGGGCTGTACCTGGGGAGTGTGCAGAGGTGTACCTGGGAGTGTCAGAGGTGTACCTGGGAGTGTCTGAAGTGTGCACTGGGGTGTCTGAGGGTGTGCCTGGGAGTGTCAGAGAAACTACCAGGGAGTGTCTGAGGAGAACCTGGGGGTGTGAGAAGTGTACCTAGGGTGTCTGAGGTGTGCCTGGGGTGCCAGAGGTGTACCTGGGAGTGTCTGAAGTGTGCAGTGTCTGAGGGTGTACCTGGGGTGTCAGAGAAATTACCAGGGGAGTGTCAGGGAGAACCTGGGAGTGTGAGGTGTGCCTGAGGTGTGGGAGGTGTACCTAGGGAGTGTCTGGGGTGTGCCTGGGGTGTCAGAGGTATGCCTGGGAGTGTCTCAGGTGTTCCTGGGAGTATCTGGGGTGTGCCTGGGATGTCTGGGGTGTGCCTGGCAGTATCTGAGGTGTACCTGGCAGTGTTTGAGGTGCCTGGCAGTGTCAGCGGTGTACCTGGGAGTGTCAGCAGTGTGCCTGGGGGTGTTTGAGGTGTATCAGAGGTGACCGAGGGTACCGAGAGTGTCAGAGTGTACCTGGGAGTGTCAGAGGTGTACTTGCCTAGGAGTGTCAGAGGTGTGCCTGGGAATGTCAGAGGTGTGCCTGGGGTGTCAGAGGTGTGCGTGGGGTGTCAGAGTGTGCCAGAGTGAGGTGTGCCTGGGGTGTCAGGTGTGCGTGGAAGTGTCTGGGGTGTGCCTGACAGTGTCTGGGGAGTGTGCCTGGGGTGTCTGGGGTGTGTGGGGTGTCAGAGGTGTGCCTGGGGTGTCAGAGGTGCACTTGGGGAGTGTCAGAGGTGTGCCTGGCAGTGTCTGAGGTGTGCTGGCAGTGTCTGAGGTGTGACTGGCAGTGTCAGCGGTGTGCCTGGGGAGTGTCAGCGGTGCACCTGGGAGTGTTAGGGTGTGCCTGGGATTGTCATGGGGTGTGCCTGGGGAGTGTCAGAGGTGTACCTGGGGAGTGTCAGAGGTGTGCCTGGGAGTCAAGGTGTTCCTGGAAGTGTCAGAGATGTGCCTGGGAGTGTCAGAGGTGTATCTGGGTGTCAGTGGTGCCTGGGATTGTCAGAGGTGTGCCAGTGTCAGATGTGTGCATGGGGAGTCTTAGAGGGTGCAAGGGTGTCAGAGGAATGCCTAGGAATGTCAGAGGTGTATAGGTGTCAAGATGTGCCTGGGATGTCAGGAGGTGTGCTGGAATGTCAAGGTGTACCTGGGAGTGTCAGAGGTGTGCCTGGGGATGTCAGAGGTGACCCAGGGGGTGTCAGTGAAGTGCCAGTCTCAAGGTGTGCCAGAGTGTCGATGGAGTTGGCACAAGTCTCAGAGGTGGACCAGGGAGTGTCAGGAGGTGCCTGGGGTGTCAGGATGTACCTGGAGGTATCGGAGGTGTGCCTGGATTGTCGGAGGTGTGCCTGGGAATTTCAGAGGTGTGCCTGGGATTATCAGGAGGTGTGCTGGGGGAGTGTCAGAGGTGTGCTTGGGGGTGTCAGGGGTGTAACTGGGGAGTCTCGGAGGTGTAAATGGGAATGTCAGAGGTGTGCAGGGAGTGTCAGTAGTGTACCTCAGGAGTCTCAAGGTGTACCTGGGGGTATCAGAGGTGCTGGGAATATCGGAGGTGTGCCGGAATATCGAGAAGTGTGCCTGGGGTGTCAGAGATGTACCTGGGAGTGTCAAGGTGTGCACCGAGTGTCAGAGTGTGCCAGTGTCAGAGTGTTTCCTGGAGTGTTAGGGGTGTGCCGGTGTCAGGTGTGCCTGGGGAGTGTCAAGGTGTGGAGTGTCAGGAGGTGTACCTGGGGTGTCAGAGGTGTGCCTGGGGGTCAAGGTGTGCCTGGAGTGGGGGTGTGCCTGGGGTGTCAGAGGTGTGCCTGGGGAGTGTTGGGGTGGCACCTGGGTAGTGTCAGGAGGTGTGCCTGGGGTGTCAGAGTGTGCCTGGGAGTGTCAGAGGTGTACCTACGGAGTGTCAGCAGTGTGCCTGGGAGTGTCTGAGGTGTGCCTGGGGTGTCAGAGTGTGCCTAGGGTGTCAGAGGTGTGCAGGGTGTCTGAGTGTGCCTGGCAGTGTCTGGGGTGTGCCTGGGAGTGTCAGTGTAACTGGCAGTGTCAGCGGTGTGCAGTGGGGAGTGTCAGCGGTGCCCTGGGGAGTGTTGGGAGTGTACCTGGGAGTGACAGAGGTGTGCCTGGGGTGTCAGGGTGTGCCTGGGGAGTGTCAGAGGTGTGCCTGGGGTATCAGAGGTGTGCCTGGGAGTGTCGAGACGTGTACTGGGGAGTGTCAGAGGTGTGCCAGGAATGTGGTGGAGTACCTGGGAGTGAAAGGTGTGCCTGGGAGTGTCAGAGGTGTGCCTGGGGTGTCAGAGGTGTACCTGGGAGTGTCAGAGGTGTGCCAGGGAGTGTCAGAGGTGTGCCTGGGGTGTCAGTGTGCCTGGGGTGTCTGGGGTGTGACTGGCAGTGTCAGGGTGTGCCTGGTGTCAGCTGGTGCCTAAGGATTGTCAGAGGTGTGCAAGTGTCAGAGGTGTGCCTGGGGGTATCAGAGGTGTGCCTGGGGTGTGTCGGACGTGTGCTGGGAGTGTCAGAGGTGTGCCAGGATGTTCAGTGGAGTACAGAATTGAAAGGTGTACCTGGGAGTGTCAGAATGTGCCTGGGAGTGTCAGAGTGTGCCTGGGGTGTCAGGGGTGTACCTGGGAGTGTCAGAGGTGTGCCTGGGGTGTCAGAGGTGTGCCTGGGGTGTCAGAGTGTGCCTGGGAGTGTCAAGGTGTCCAGGGGTGTCAGAGGTGTACCTGGGAATTGTCAGGTGTGCACCTGGGGTGTCTGGGGTGTGACTGGCAGTGTGCAGCGGTGTGCGTGGGGAGTGTCCAGCGGTGCACCTGGGAGGATGAGGTGTATCAGGGTGAGCAGAGGACCTGGGGTGTCAGAGGTGTGCCAGTGTCAGAGGTGTGCCTGGGGTATCAGAGGTGTGCCTGGGGTGTCGGACGTGTGCCTGGGGTGTCAGGGTGTGCCAGGAAATGGTGGAGTGCCTGGGGTGAAAGGGTGTGCCTGGGGAATATCAGAGATGTGCCTGGGAGTGTCAGAGGTGTGCCTGGGGAGTGTCAGGTGTGTGGGAAGTGTCAGGGGTGTGCCTGGGGAGTGTCTGAGGCCTGCCTGGCGGTGTCTGGGGTGTGCCTGGCAGTGTCTGGTGTAACTGGCAGTGTCAGCGTGTGCGTGGGAG
>NW_024752874.1:0-40787 GCF_018991925.1 Homarus americanus | reverse complement strand
TCAGTGTGCTTCGTTCGGTTACGTATTGCTCCTTATCCTCCTCCATTACCTACATCTACCTCCTTATCCTCCTCCATTACCAACATCTACCCCAACCCCCCAACCCACACCCCCACCCCCCAACAACACCCACCCCCCACCACACACCCCACCCCCCACCCACACCCACTTATCCTCCTCCATTACATACACCTACCTCCCTTATCCTCCTCCATTACCTACATCTACCTCCCTTATCTCCTCCAACACCCCCCCCCCCCAACCCCACACCCCACACCCTCCATTACCAACATCTACCTCCATATCCTCCTCCATACACCACATCTACCTCCCTTATCCTCCTCCATTACCAACATCTACCTCCCTTATCCTCCTCCATTACCAACATCTACCTCCCACCCCCCAACCCACCCCCAACACCCCCCCCAACCACACCCCCTTATCCTCCTCCATTACCTACATCTACCCCTTATCCTCCTCCATTACCAACATCTACCTCCTTATCTCCTCCATTACACCACATCTACCCTTATCCTCCTCCATTACATACACACCTCCCCTTATCTTCCTCCATTACCAACATCTACACTCCTTATCTTCCATTACTACATCTACCTCCCTTATCTCCTCCATTACCTACATCTACCTCTTATCCTCCTCCATTACCACATCACCTCCCATATCCTCCTCCATTACCTACATCTACCTCCTTATCCCCTCCATTACCTACATCACCTCCCTTATCTTCATCCATTACCTACATCTACCTCCCTTATCATCCTCCATTACCACATCTACCTCCCTTATCCTCCTACATTACCAACATCCTACCTCCCTTATCCTCCCTCCATACCTACATCTACCTCATATCTCCTCCATTACCCATCTACCTCCCTTATCCTCCTCCATACCTACATCTACCTCCCTTATCCTCCTCCATACCTACATCTACACTCCCTTATCCTCCTCCATTACCTACATCTATCTCCTTATCCTCCTCCATTACCCACATCCTACCTCCTTATCCTCCCCCTTACCATCTACCTCCTGACCTACAATTACCCCCCTCCACTGAATCAGTACACATCACCGCTCGTTAACTCACCGGGGCAGCTCCCCCTCGTTAAGCAATGCCTCGTTTGAGTAATTAAGGACCTCAGCAGCAGGTGATAGTTAAGCGACGACCACTGGTAAAAAAATAGGTAATGATAACTATCCGCTCCTCGTTAGTAGTCCAGACGCAATCACCACCCTGGTCGTTACTAGAGTTCATTACCTGCAGAACCGTTAAGTGGGTCAACCCTGACGTTAAATAGCCCTCCTAATTAAGAGTACTTCTTCGAATTTAGTAGACTCGTTCGTTAAGTTGTCGTAGTTGACTATTGTTAAGTACTCTGAGTCTTAATTAAATATAGTACCTGTTCGTAACAATATTTCCAGTGCACTATCCTAAGTAAACACTTTGATTAAATAAAGCATCTACGTTACAACTTCATTAAGTAGTGCCTCGTTAAATACTGCCTCGTTAAGTACTACCTCGATAAATACTACCATCCAAAGAACTACCTCGTTAAATACTGCCTCGTTAAGTACTACATCGTTAAATAAGTGCCTCTTTAAATACTACCTCCATCCAAGGAACTACACAGTTAAATACTCGTTAAGTACTACCTCGTTAAATAGTATAATTGTTACTAAATACTTGATTTAAATACATTCCATCAACTACCTCGTTAAATATATAAATACTGCCTCTTTAAGTACTACCTCATTAAGTACTACCTCAACTAAATAATTCTCGTTAAGTACCTCGTTATACTATCATTAGATGATTAATAAAATACATTTCACTAAATATATAGTTAAAATTCTTCCTGGACACTTGACAATATCCTGCATCTCTTGTGGATCAGGTAAAGTGATCGACTTACAACAGGTGAACGATACTTTCTGGTAATAGTAAGAAGAGGCAAAAACAAAATACAACAAAACTACTAATCAATAATAAAAAAAGAAATCCTGGTAGCATCTAAAGATTAACGTAGATGAACAGATATAGTTATAAGAAGTGTCTTGAGAATTATGTCAAACGTGCCTGTACCTGGTCGTGTGAGAGATAGATAGATTGATAGATAGATAGATAGATAGATAGATAGATAGATAGATAGATAGATAGATGAAGAATAGCCAATCGTCAATTCAGTGTCAATATCACTAACTTACATTTATCTCCCGCCACTACGCCCAGACTCCTTTTCCACAACCAATTGGTACTTATCTAAGGAATAGAGGCCCACCAAAATCATCACTCATTACTGAGATTATATTGAAATACACGGACAAGTTATTACAGAATATATTAACAAACAAACAATAAAACAATATATCAGTTATGTACAAAAATTAACCAATACCAAATTAAATCTGATCATAAATGGCTCAACCGGTGACAAAATAATGAACATAAAAGTAAAATTCAATATATATTTAATCAAACTACCAGAATGGCAACGTGGTCTATTCACCACACGAAACCTCATAAATAGTAAGTTATTTTCCGTGGAACTCTAAAATATGATTAACAACAATCTTTCACAAATAATACTTGGTGTTCTAAAGTCGAGCAAAGTTTACGTTACACAAAGAAATATACTGTACAATAAGAGAGGAGATACTCTGTATAACTCATCACTGCCGGCTATACTGGCGTCCGCAGCAGGAAGTAAACAAAGCAGCGAAATGACGTCACAAACAAAAGACGTTCACGTTGCGAGTCCACAATCAACGATTGAACTCTCACTCACAACACAATCATAACACAAACAGACTTCATCCCCAATCCAAACTACCCAGTCTTCAATAGCTTTCCAATCAGTTATAACCATACCCAATCTTACTTTATTGATGGTCTACCAATCAGTTCGCTCAAGTAAATCCGTATTGGAATCCCTTATCCAAGTGGCCGTAGCAGACAGGGATTAGTCCTCCTCTGATTCACTGATTCACAATCCCTCGTCGTTGGTTGGGAGAATACATTATATCAAAGATTCTAATCTAATCAAGCTGACGAAGACCTTGAATATATCTATCCAATTTCCTCAGCAGACAGACCTTATCACCACCTCTCTCTCTCTCTCTCTCTCTCTCTCTCTCTCTCTCTCTCTCTCTCTCCCTCTCTCTCTCTCTCTCTCTCTCTCTCTCTCGCTTTCAGATTACCCAGGAGGACAGAATACCCAGACTTCAAGGGGAGAGGATAGGAAGGAGGGTAAGGGAAGGAATGTGGGGGTGAGGGGAGGAGGGGTAAGGGTGGAGGGCTAAGAGGGAGGGACACTATGTCAACTTCACAACCAGTCATGTACTGTAGCCTGACCCTCTCCCCCCAGTGTTATTACTCCAATCCTCTTTTTCTTTCTTTGCTTAATTTTCTTTTATTTTCTTTATTTTTATCTCCCAAACGACATAAACTGGCATTATCTCCTATCTCTCACTGAGCGGAAGACTCAGTATTTCTTGCCCATCAGTTTGGTGTGTGTGTTGAAGGTATTTTGGGGAATGATTGTTAAGCCAACCCTTCAATGTGGTGTGATGACAGATTAGGAAGCTCCTGATTGGATAAGCAGCCCACAGTGACGATGATTGGGGATTAGCATTTGGTCGATTAGAAGCGAGAGGTCTAAGATCGTGAAATAAAATATATCATTAAATAATAAGGAGAAAAAATGGCGGCAGAACAACAGAACACGAACAAAAATAAGAACAGAACAAAAATAACAGCAACAACAAAAGCTTAAAATCAATCAAATATACAGCAAGAACATAAGACAAGAACACGAACAAAAAACTTGAACAAGAACAACAACCACATACCCAAGACTCTGTTAAAGGTGAACGATAGTCTTTCTCATGTAGTATCTTCCATTAAATAAGAGTGAACATGCAGATAGATAGATAGAAATTACCATTGCAATAATTATATTTATCGACAGGACGACAATACTGACAGCTTCAGTTCTCTTGTTCCTAATACAGCCCATGTTGTATTGCTTCCTTCCCTTATCAGATCAATGTATATCAACTCTGCAAAATATGAATATACTTATAATAAGAGTGTAAATAATAAAATTAATAAATAACGAAGTGATAATTGGTAACATTCTGATATGTTCTTATTACCACCATGTTATGTGTACTATTCAGATGATACTAAATGTTATAATACTTCCTTGAGATAAATGTACAGTACAGTATATATCAGGTGCCTTCAGTAGAGCTCAGGTTCTCAACTGGCTCAGCCATGTTATATTATTATTATTGTCGACTCTGTATCTGTATTTTTCTGGCTAAATAAACTGTTTCAATAACATTATCAATATCAAGTATTCAGTAAAGAACAAATATGCATTTTTAGCTACGGAAGTCAGGGACTTCACCCTTAAATGCATGGTCAAGAGGAAAGCATAGACTCATGCTTCCTGTTAGGCGCTAAAACATTTGCGCTTCGCCTTATAGGAAACGGAGGTGCCCAATAAACTAGCCCCTCGAGGAAAATCTGAAAATCTGTGAGGATTTTTTCATTTTAGGATCACAAAGATTAGGCATCCCAATTTCATGATGACTATTAAACACTAACCTAACCTAACTAACCGTCAACCCCCATGATAGCGTAAGTGGTGGTAGCCAATCTTCAAGTGACTGGAGAGGATGGATTAGTTAGATGATTGAGGATTAAAGACAGATTAGAATGGGCGAGGATGGTTGAAGAGGATGGATTGGTGAGTGGGGTGAGGATGATCTGGGAGGATTTGGGGTCAGGCCAGGAAGATTGAGACGGATTAGAATTGGAGTTAACGCTCATGCTGGTTGGGTTAGGTATTTATACTAGTTAAGTTAGGTTAAGTTAGGGATATAATCATCAGATGGGTGCCTGATCTACAGTTGTCCGTCTCCTGAACACGACACAGTCACTGGATTAACGGCTCCCGCCAGATGTATTCAACTATCCATTTATTATGACCCGGACATAGAGATATTGACGGAGATTCTGTTTATTAATGGATAATTTAATCTCTGTCTGTGTTCAAAGACGCGCCAGTTAGCTCAAGGTTGACGATGGGGCGCCTCCTCCCTGTCTCACTTCCCTCCTGTCTGTTTTTCATATATGTCTGTACTCTCTTCCTTGTCCCTCCTCATTCTAACGTCCTCCTTCCAGTGTCCCTCTCTTTTCCGCCTGTCTTCACCACCTTCCTCCTCTTTCTTCCCTCAGTCCCTTCCTCCCCCTTTCTTCCCTCCAGTCCCTTCCTCCCTCCTTTCTTCCCTCAGTCCCTTTACCTCCCTCCTGTCTTCCCTCAGTCCCTTCCTCCTCCTTTCTTCCTCGTCCCCTTCCCTCTCTCTCTGTCTCTTCTCAGTCCCTTCCTCCCTCCTGTCTTCCCTCAGTCCCTTCCTCCCTCCTTTCTTCCCTCAGTCCCTTCCTCCCTCCTTTCTTCCCTCAGTCCTTCCTCCCTCCTGTCTTCCCTCAGTCCCTTCCTCCCTCTTCTTCCCCAGTCCCTTCCTCCCTCCCTGTCTTCCCTCAGTCCTTCCCTCCTCCTTTCTTCCCTCAGTCCTTCCTCCCCTTCTTTCTTCCCTCAGTCCCTTCCTCCCTCCTGTCTTCCCTCAGTCCCTTCCTCCCTCCTTTCTTCCCTCAAGTCCCTTCCTCCCTCCTTTCTTCCCTCAGTCACTTCCTCCTCCTCTTCCCTCAGTCCCTTCCTCCTCCCTTCTTCCCTCAGTCCTTCCTCCTCCTTTCTTCCTCAGTCCCTTCCTCCCTCCTGTCTTCCCTCAGTCCCTTCCTCCCTCCTGTCTTCCCTCAGTCCCTTCCTCCTCCCTGTCTTCCCTCAGTCCCTTCCTCCTCTGTCTTCCCTCAGTCCCTTCCTCCCTCCTGTCTTCCCTCAGTCCCTTCCTCCCTTCTTCTTCCCTCAGTCCCTTCCTCCCTCCTTTTTCTTCCCTCAGTCCCTTCCTCCCTCCTTTCTTCCCTCAGTCCCTTCCTCCCTCCTGTCTTCCCTGATCCCTTCCTCCCTCCTTTCTTCCCTCCAGTCCCCTTCTCCCTCCTGTCTTCCCTCAGTCCTTCCTCCCTTCTTTCTTCCCTCAGTCCCTTCCTCTCCTCATCGCATGTCTCCATCTCCCCTCCCTCCAGCCTGCAAGCACAACACGGCAGCAGCATCCCACAACATATCTACATCAAATCTTCTTATCTGCCAAGACTTTCATTTCTCCTCTTAGATTTCACACCGATTCCTGAACCCACGAGTGTCACTGCGGATGATGACTCAGAGTTCTATCAGGTTAGAATCGACCAACTGGCAGACGCTTATTACCCAGGCGAGCCGCCTGATTTTATCTCAAGATTTACTAATCTAACATCAAATGTGTACAGGACCTTAAGGTAGGTGAGGCAGCTATCTGGGATGCATGATACAAACGCTGGGGAAGGTTCAGCTCCCCACCCGCCCTGCACCCTCCTGCCCCGCCTCGCCCCACCCCGCCCGCCCATAGCCCCTCCCCGCTAGATCAGCTGTTGTATATTGTTGTTAGTGAGACTGGACGAGATAACAGGGCAATACTTAATACTGGTCATCTTGTGTACCCGTATTTCAGTGTATCTAAGGAACAGAATACTACTACTACTACTACTACTACTACTACTACTACTACCTACTACTAATAATATATAATATAAAGCAGTACATAAACAGTAAGTTGGGCCAAATATGAGAGCTCAGGGTCTGGTCTTTTTCAGCTATTGGTTCGATTTAATTTTCCTGGTTGGGAAGTTTGAACAATTTCAGAACAATCACTTACACCTTCTGTTCTCTCACGCAGATGTTAGTACAGTATCCGTGGACGCGTAGCATCTGCATGAAACAGCTGCCACAGCTGTTACAGAACAGCTGTGTAAGTCCCTAATTGTATCCCAGGCAACAATCCTCCCACCTCACACACAGCCTCCCACCTCGAGTACAACATCAGGTATCTAGTACTAAACTATGACCTACCTTACCCATCCCCCTCGACCCCTCCCTTCCTCACCCCCCCTCCCCGCAGCAGTACCCACCCCCCACCACCGCACCGCCGCTCGGCATATGGAAACTTGCCTCCACAAACAGGAACCTCGAAAATAGCAGCGCGCGCACACTCGTTAAATCAATCCCTCCTGTTGGGCAACCTCGTCCTTCTCAGGAGTATGTTAATTCAGGTATCTCCGAGCCTTCCCTTTCCGTACGTCTCGACCAAGTGGTCAGTAACTGCCGACTACCACACGAACCAGATGACCGGTGGCGGTGAAACGTACAGTGGGGCTGGTCACCACCACCACCCTGCCCTGGTGTACTGTATATACTGTACATGCATACATACATACCTACCTACCGAGCCACACCGTTACTTACCAACGAGTTATTAACACCTGTTTGCACCTGTTCAAGTATGCCTCAACGAATCCCTTAATTAGTTTGTTTGTACAGGTGCGCGGAGAACAAAAGGTTGAGGAACTGGAGAGAGTACGGGATGGTGGGGGGCGGGGGCTTCATGAAGGAGGAGGCACATCCAGTGAAGGAGACATGGTGGCTGAGCCTTGTGTGCTACGCCACCAGGAAGTGAAATCTTAACAGCACTCGACGGAAAAAATTACCAAGAAAATTTTAGACACTGGAACTGTAGAAGAGAATTGAGTGTTAGAGGCATGATATACAGTGCAGGTTTTAAAGAGTCTCTCTCTCTCTCTCTCTCTCTCTCTCTCTCTCTCTCTCTCTCTCTCTCTCGTACATGCACACACATGATAGTCGCAATGAAGATTTTAAGTTCTTAAGTACAGACAACAATCGACTCTTAGCGGTCAACGAATAAATAAATATATTGTAGGGTACTGTCCCACGCCTAGAGATAAGATAAGACACATGAGGTGGAGAATAGTACACTACAGGAAGATGGTCTACAGCTCAGCAAACATTGAGAGGAAAATAAAACTACTTTCATTTACAAACACGATGGGCCACTGTAGAAGGTCTATCATTGAGTAACATACACAATCAATATCAAACAATTGACTCCTGACCTTTGACCTTTAGTAACAAGCTCACGAAAATATCTCCGTGACCTAGATACTGAACGATGTCTAAGATATTACTGTTCCGAATCCACACAAGTTGACGAAAGCATTAAGGGGAGGTAATGAGGTGTGTGGCTATCGCGTGTCACATTATTAGTGAAGACTCCTAAACGGTCACATTTCATATTTTACACAACTATAAAATAAAAATGAATGAAAAACACATTCACTCAAAATAAATATATAAGAGACACAATGTATAATTGCTGTCAATATGCAAATGAAGCTTTCTGCCAATATCACAAGACCATTTAACAGCAGTGACCTTATCTCAGACAGTCGTTCTCGCTACAATTGATTTTCACTTAAGTCTAATGCACAAAATCTGGCAGCGTGGTGGTGCTGGGTGATGCTGTGTTGTGTGGAGGTGGTGCTGGGGGGTGGTGTAATGCGTCAAGTGTGGCAGCATTATGTTAGTGTTAAGGTGCAAGCACACCTTGCTCCCTCTCGCTTTCAGCTACCGCCGCTGGCTAGCCCTCGTGGTGAACAGGGAAGCAACTTGCACAAGTCTTCGCCTGCCAGTACACAGCCTCTTCACAATCAAGACTCCTGCTGTGCCTCCTAGTGGCAACACACGGTGATTGGGTGCCTCGTGGGCCCAGGCAAGACCAGCAGGGGATCTCGGAGTAGCAGTGGGTCCCAGACGGACGGCTCATAGGCCCACTGGCATGTGGAAACGTCCTGGCACTTACCAACCACTGCCCCGCTGCCTTGCGGATTAACCTTAGTAGGTTTAAGGCTACGGGAGTAAACCCAGAATGAAAAATTTGCAGTGGAGCCCTGTAAAAGGCAGACATGCCTACAGAGCTCCAACAAGACCCCCAAAAGCACCATAGGCAGAAGAGGTGACCACCATGAGAACCCAACGACTACACCAGCAGAGAAAGACAATGCATGATGAACAGGCTACTAAGGCGAAACCCAAGAAATTAGGCTATCACAGTCCATTGCAACTCTCCCTATCCCCAGTCGTTGCAACACTTGCATCACTGGATCAGGAAAAGGAAGAGCCAAGTTGTGTGGTTGCAGCTTGTGCCCCTGTCTCACCACACAAATCAACTAATGCACAGCCATCATCCAGCTCATCATACTTCTCATCATCATCAAAACCTCTATACCCCCAAAAGTCCTATGGTGACAGACGAGTGGCGACGGGGACAGGCAGACATGACTGCTGGGAGTCTCTAGTCACAACTCTACACATGAGCAGCACAGATAAGATGGTCGCTTATGCATTGAGATCTAGGCAGCAGTGCAATCTGGACCTGTCTATGAGACTGAACAGCTCTCTCAAGAACCCACTCTGCTCACCCCACATGGGGATGGGGCAAGAAAAGGTGCCCTAAACTTAGCCTGCCAAAGGAACCAACCTGACTGGGCAACCGCACCCAGTAAGGTTATCCTTATGCGGTCAAAAACACAATCATAATCACAGACCCAAACAAAAACAAACTATACAACCTCTTATGGTCGCTCCATGAAATATCAGGACCCTTCTGGATACTGTCACAACTGAGAGTCCTGAAAGAAGAACTGCCCTTGTGGCAAAAGAGCTGGCTAATTATATCATCGACATAGCAGCCATCAGTGTGTCCCAGCTCGCAAAAGAGGGTTAACTCATAAAACGGGGGCCTGGCTATACCTCCTTTTAGAAGGATAAGCCGGCTGTGGAGAGAAACCGCATTTATGGAGTTGGCTTTGCCCTCTGCCAATGCATCCTACATAGGCTAACTGAAATGTCTATTGGGATTAACGAGTGCCTCATGACGCTCCGAGTCCCACTGAATTACTCACGTCATGCCTTCTTCATCGGTGCATATGCCCCAACACGGGATGCAGAGGAAGACACTGAATTACTCACGTCATGCCTTCTTCATCGGTGCATATGCCCCAACACGGGATGCAGAGGAAGACATCAAGGAAGCCTTTTACACTGAACTTGACAGAGTGCTAACCTCTATCCCCAGAGAAGATATGGTTGTGCTCCAAGGTGACTACAATGCCAGAGTTGGCAGAGATGCTAACATTTGGAAGGGAATCAAAGGGAGAAATAGACTAGGCAAGTGGAATTGCAATGGCGTACTTCTCCTCAACAAGTGTGCTGCACGCAACCTCCCTATCACCAATACCTTGTTTAGGCAAGCCAACAAGTTCAAGGGTTAGTGTCAACACTCACGATCCAAACACTGGCATCTCATTGACTACCTTATTGTCAGAGAAAGAGATCGCAGAGATGCCCTCATCACCCAAGCCTTGCGTGGATCAAACCACTGTGATACTGATCATCGGCTGCGTCAAAGCCAAGCTCTAACTTCTGTCGCCCCAAAACGGCAAAGGCAACAAGCCTTCAGAAGAGGTTTTAACACTAAGGATCTAGAGGATCCAACTGTAGCATATGCCTTCAGAGAGCAGCTGGAACATGGGTTGATAAACAACCCGACAACAAATAACCCAAATCGACACTGCCATGACCCTTGGCCAGACAAAAGAATACACCAAGACTGGTTTGATGAAAATGACCCGGAAATCAATGTAGTCGTCAATGATAAACGTGCTGCTTTAACTGACTGGCAGAACAACCCTCACTCTCGGACAAAAGCTGATACCTTCTGCAAGAAGAATGCAGTGGCCTAGTGCGAACTTTGCAATCAAAAGATCAACTGGTTTAAAAATAAAGCATGTGAAATGCAAAAATTTGCACATCAACACAAGATGCGTGAATTTTCCAATTCCACTAAAACATTTTATAGGCCAATCACTCGTGGTGCAGCTCCCCTCCACTCACCCGACGGTAACTACCTAATTAAAGACGATAAAGGCATCTTTCAGCGCTGGAAAGAGCACTACCATTCACTAATCAATCGAAACAACAATATGGAAGTCCCGACTACCTAGCAGGTCCCTCAGCATCCAGAGCTGACTCACCTCAGCTACCCTCCATCCCTGGATGAGGTAGTTGCTGCCATCACACAGATTGAAAATAACAAAGCCTTGATGCCTGATGGAATCCCAGCCGAAGTGTATAAAGCAGGAGGACCTCTGCTTACCAGCCGTTTCCACTCTCTCCTGGAGAATATATGGGAAAAGTAGGAAATCCCCCAAGCCCTTAAAGACTCCTCCACCGTCATTATTTATAAGAACAAGAGAGACTGGTCAGACTGTGGCAACTACCACGGGATCTCGTTGCTGTCCATAGCTGGTAAGATTATCGCCTGAGTCCTCCGAAACAGACTTCTTCCTGAGGCGGAAACCTTACTCACAGAATCTCAATATGACTTTACACCATCACGTGGCACCACTGACACGATCTTTGCTGCTCGCCAGATACAGGAAAAGTGCAGAGAACAGCATCGTGACCTGTACATGACTTTCATCGACCTAACCAAGGCCTTCGACGTGGGCAACAGGGAAACCCTCTGGCAGACCCTCAACCATTTTGGCTGCCCACCAAAATTCATTGTAATTATGAGGCAACTCCACGATGGCATGAACGGCAGTGTCCTACACAATGGCACCCAGTCTGAGTTCTTCCCAATTCAAATGTGGGTAAAACAAGGATGTGTACTGGCACCAACTCTCTTTTCCATTTTCTTGGCTGCCTTCCTTACTCATGCCAGCGCCAATTTAGCCGGCAGGGTGGACATCCAGAACTGGATGTAGGGTCTTTTCAACATAAGACGACTCCAGGCAGGAACAAAGGTATCGAATTACTGAACTTCAGAATGCAGACGACCTCACCCTTGTCGCTCACACTGAATGCGACCTACAGGAGATCCTGAACACCTACTTACATGCTTATGCACACTTCAGCCTTGAGGTGAATGTACATGACTCATATTCTCTTTCAGCCTGCCCCTGGTTCAGACACACCTCCACCATCCATCCAGCTTAATAATACTACTCTCTCTAATGCTACCCACTTTCGGTATCTCGGCTCCCACCTGACTACCACCGTGGACCTCGATGAAAAGATTCAACATAGGATCAGATGTGCATCTCAAGCCTTTGGCTGACTCCGTACCCGTGTCTTCAGCTGTAGGGAGCTGAAATTATCTACAAAGTTGCACGTATATTGAGTAGTGGTCCTCCCCACCCTCCTATATGGCAGCGAGACATGGGTCACATACAGGAGGCACCTCAAGGCACTTCAAAACTTTCACCAACGTAGTCTATGGTCCATCCTCCGAGTTCGCTGGGAAGACAAGAGAACAAATGCCAGTATTCTCGCTGACACCAACTGTAAGAGCATCGAGGGTACCATTATCCAAGAACAACTGTGTTGGACTGGCGTGTTACCCGCATGGACGACAGTAGACTGCCAAAACAGCTACTTTAAAGTCATTTTATGAATAGTAAACGTAACTCTGGCGGGCAACTGAAAAGGTATAAGACAAACCTGAAAAAGTGCCAAATTGTCCCCCTCACCTGGGAGACGATCTACACTGTAACGCTTGGAGGAGCACCAGATGAGAAGGTGTCAATACTTTCGAGTTAGCCCGACTGCATACCGAGGCAGACAAGCACCAACGCTAGAAAGACGTTGCTGCCGCCCCCCCCATCTCCCCAGCACTAAATGTAGCCCTCCACACGTGCAACATCTGTGGACGACACTGCCGGTCCCGTATAGGCCTCTCTAGTCACTAACTCATAACATTGTCTCATAGCTGGATGATCGTCATACTCGATTCCGAGTGACAGCAAAGTAGTAGTAGTAGTAGTAATAGTAGTGTGCGTGTGTGTGTTGGGTGGGTAGGGGATAGTCGTACACTATATACAGTACAACTTGATGACTGTTTCGTCTTTAAAATACACAGTATATCTCTTCTACGTCTCATTTCTTAAAGTATATTATGAAGAATATTCTTGGTGTAAATTTAGCTGAAGATCATTTTGTTGTTAGTTAAGCGATGGTAAGATATTATTTTTATTCTCGTAACAAAAATCCGTGAGCCGCTGATCTAAATCCTCATCACCATCCCTGACACTGTTACCAGATCCTCCTGACAGAAAACCCTCACATAACACTATTACCAGATCCTGAAATAAACCCTCACCATCGCCATCCCTGACACTGTTACCAGATCCTCCTGACAGAAAACCCTCACATAACACTATTACCAGATCCTGAAATAAACCCTCACCATCGCCATCCCTGACACTGTTACCAGATCCTCCTGACAGAAAACCCTCACATAACACTATTACCAGATCCTGAAATAAACCCTCACCATCGCCATCCCTGACACTGTTACCAGATCCTCCTAACAGAAAACCCTCACATAACACTGTTACCAGATCCTGAAATAAACCCTCACCATCGCCATCCCTGACACTGTTACCACATCCTCCTGACAGAAAACCCTCACATAACACTATTACCAGATCCTGAAATAAACCCTCACCATCGCCATCCCTGACACTGTTACCACATCCTCCTGACAGAAAACCCTCACATAACACTATTACCAGATCCTGAAATAAACCCTCACCATCGCCATCCCTGACACTGTTACCAGATCCTCCTGACAGAAAACCCTCACATCACACTGTTACCAGATCCTGAAATAAATCCTCACCAACATCATCCCTGACACTGTTACCAGACCCTCCTGACAGAAACCCCTTACATAACATTCTTACCAGATTATCCTGAAAATAAACCCTCATTATCTATGACACTGTTACCAAATCCGCATGAAATAAATCATCACCATCTCTAGCACTGTTACCAGATCCTGAAATAAGCCCTCACCATCGCCATCCCTGACACTGTTACCAGATCCCCTGACAAAAACCTTCACATAATACTGTTACCAGATCCTGAAATAAACCCTCACCATCGCCATCCCTGACACTGTTACCAGATCCCCCTAACAGAAAACCCTCACATAACACTGTTACCAGATCCTCCTGACAGAAAACCCTCACATGACACTTTACCAGATCCCCAATGAAATAAACTCGCCATCTCTGACACTGTTACCAGAGCATCTGACAGAAAAATCTACAACAAAAATGTTACCAGACCTCCTGACAGAAACCCTTACATAACATTCTTACCAGATTATCCTGAAAATAAACCCTCATTATCTATGACACTGTTACCAAATCCGCATGAAATAAATCATCACCATCTCTAGCACTGTTACCAGATTCCATGAAATAAATCCTCCTGACACTGTTGCCAGATCTTCCCGACACTTTTACCAGATAGATCTAACAAAACCTTCATCGACACAATCCTCGACAGTATGGCCAGACTCTACCAACATCATTATGCTCTAAGTACTTGAAGCAGCTTAGGCAAATTGTCGGCGAGGCGAGGTCACTCATCAAGCCGTGACCTCTGGGACTCACGACCTCCTCACCCACCAAATCAACCCCCTCACTCCCTACCTCCATCCTCTATATCCCCACCTCCTCACTCCCCACCTTCCCTCCATCCCCGCCTCACCTCTCTTCCTCCCTCAATGAATAAAGTTTCTGGGAGGGAGAATGCACGTTGACCAAACACTCAGGGTAGGTCCTCCAGCCTCCAGTACTGAATACACGAGACGGAACACACAACCTCTACTTAATTCAATTCTTTCTTAGCTACACACTTTGGGTTATTTTTACCGACAAAGGTGGAGGTAGTGTTGAGAGAGAGAGGTAGAGATGGAGGTAGTGTTGGAGAGAGAGAGAGAAGTGGGAAGTAGTGTTGGAGAGAGAGGTCGATGGAAGTACTGTTGAAGAGGGAAGGAGAGTTGGGGATGGTGTTGGAGAGAGAGATGGAGGTAGTGTTGAAAGAGAGAGAGATGGAGGTAGTGTTGGAGAGAGAGATGGAGGTAGTGTGGGAGAGATGGAGTGTGTTGGAGGAGGAGGAGAGATGGAGGTATGGAGGAGGATGGAGTGAGAGGTATGGAGAGAGAGGAGGATGGGGTAGTGTGGGAGAGATGAGGTAGTGTTGGAGAGAGAGGTAGAAATGTTAGAGGTGAAGATGGGGATCGTAAAAGGGAGCAGGAGGCGGAGGTTTGAGGTATGGAGGTTAGGCGGGGAGAGGGAGGTATGAGGAGACTGGTTGGCTGAAGGATTAGAACAACACGATAAGATTCTCACAGCTAACACCCATCATCTATCATTAAACACTGGTGACACTTGGCCAACTGGACACACTGACACACACCATGGGACACACACCATGGGACACACACCATGGGACACACAACATGGAACACACACCATGGGACACACAACATGGGACACACAACATGGGACACACAACATGGGACACACAACATGGGACACACACCATGGGATACACACACCATGGGACACACAACATGGGACACACAACATGGGACACACAACATGGGACACACAACATGGGACACACACCATGGGACACACAACATGGGACACACAACATGGGACACACACCAAGGGACACACAACATGGGACACACAACATGGGACACACACCATGGGACACACATCATGGGACACACACCATGGGACACACATCATGGGACACACACCATGGGACACACACCATGGGACACACACCATGGGACACACACCATGGGACACACAACATGGGACACACACCATGGGACACACAACATGGGACACACAACATGGGACACACACCATGGGACACACACCATGGGCACACACATGGGACACACACCATGGGACACACACCATGGGACACACACCATGGGACACACAACATGGGACACACAACATGGGACACACACCATGGGACACACACCATGGGACACACACCATGGGACACACAACATGGGACACACAACATGGGACACACAACATGGGACACACACCATGGGACACACACCATGGGACACACACCATGGGGACACACACCATGGGACACACACACCATGGGACACACAACATGGGACACACAACATGGGACACACAACATGGGACACTTGCTAGAGAATACATCTACTACAGGGAGGAAGGAGGGAGGGAGGGAGGGAGAGAGGAGAAGCTAGAGACCGACAGCTGTTTATGTCCTGAATTACTGGAGACTTTTCTAGACGGCATTAAGTATGTCTAAGTCTCATATTATATTTCATTGGGGTAATTTATAACTCTGGGGTATAACTGTAGCTTGCTCGACTTGTGGCCTCCTCCTCCGCCCCTCGGAAGAGCTGTTACATACTACTTGTATTCCCAGGTAAGTCTGCACACAAAGTATAGAGCTGGTGGTATAACTGTGACACTATAACTCAAAACACACACACACACACACACACACACACACACACACACACACACACACACACACACACACACACACACACACACACACACACACACACACACACACACACACACACACACACACACACACACACACACACACACACACACACACACACACACACACACACACACACACACACACACACACACACACACACACACACACACACACACACACACACACACACACACACACACACACACACACACACACACACACACACACACACACACACACACACACACACACACACACACACACACACACACACACACACACACACACTTTCTCTCGTCTCATACGCCTTACATCATATAAACGATTATATCACCTGTAATAACTAATAAATTAATATTACGACTGGTTTAATTACCAAGACATATATATATATCATCTCAAAACCTACCTTGAACCCCTGACCAAAACAATGTAATTTGGTCTTGATTAATTTAAGAACATTATATTTTCAGAGGTAAATTCCACCTTTCTCTAGCCTTATTAGGAATACATTAGTTAATTCATTTTCTTTATAATAATTAAGAAACAAATAAAACTGATGTACAGTCTCGTTCAAGATTCTTCGAACACTGCTGGAGACAACTGGCAACTCAAGGCCGTTTGTTTACTATAGTACGTAGAATAATATAATACGAAACAACAATGCCTAACCATTAACTAAGTAACGGGGAACTTGGTAACCAATCACCGATAACCTTTTAGATTAATTCATATTTTTTACTACGTATTATAGTAAACAAACGGCCTTGAGTTGCCAGCTGTCTCCAGCAGTGTTCGAAGAATCTTGAACGAGACTGTACATCAGTTTTATTTGAGAAACAAAAGACTGTTCCAGGCACTATAACAAGTAAGGTTGTAGGTAGTGCACTTATTAAAAAAATAAAATTCATTCTTATTATTGCAACAGCATAAACGTAAATAAGTTACCGTTTTCTATTACAGGGATGAAGAGGATGTAAATTACAGGTAAAAGCACAGGTACAAAACTATAAGTCAGCCGCCCGGAATCATTAACACCACACAGGCAATAATACCTTTCCTTGATCTATTACCCAATTGAAAATGGAATAAAGTTCATCCTCTCTTACTTTCCATATCAAAACAATACCGACGGCTTGTTTGCATAGTGACGCCACACGAGGGTAGCGGCGGTGGGTGATCAGAGGGCCAACATTCCAGCAGCCAAGTACTTGAGATCATTCAGGCGGGTGACGGTGTGTCCAGGGAGGGTAAACACGGACCAGGAATAACACCGTGATGTGCTGAGTGTCTGTCGTGTGTGTGTGTGTGTGTGTGTGTGTGTGTGTACTGATACCAAAGGAAGGCAAAACATAACCACTGAACATTTTAACGAAATAACAGAGGCCATAGACACGAACGTTGCTCATTAAACAAGAAAGGCCACAACAGAACTGCCATTAATACACATGACTAACCTTCCAAATACTCCCCTTAGCCTCCATGTTGGGGGGGGGGAGGGAGAGGAGGGACAGGGATGGAAGAAGAGAGAGGGAGATAGGAAGGGAGAGGGATGGAGGAAGGGAAAGGAGGAGAGGGAGGGAGGGAAGGGAGAGGGAGAGGGAGAGAGGAAGGGAAAGAAGGTGAGGGAGGTGGAGGGAGAGAAGGGAAAGGGTGGGAGGGAGGAGGAAGGAGGGAGAGGGAGAGAGGAAGGGAAAGAAGGAGAGGGAGGGAGGGAGGGAGAGAGGAAGGAAAGGGTGGGAGGGAGGAGGATGTGTATCGACCATCACAATCTGTTCTTTAAGAGACCTTGGCGGGGAAATGAGTGACCCTGACCAAGGAGAGGTGGTTATGAGTGACCAGGGGAATGTGGTTGTGAGTATCCAGGACTGTGGTCAGGAGTGACCAGGGGACTGTGGCTGAGTGACCAGGGGACTGTCAGCCAAGGAGAGACCAGGGACTGTGGCTGTGAGTGACCAGGGGGACTGTGGTTGTGAGTGAAAAAGGGGACTGTACAGGAGTGACCAGGGTACTGTGGTTGTGAGTATCCAGGGGGATCAGGGTTGTGAGTAACCAGTGGGACTGTCGTTGTGGAGGATCAGGGGACTGTGGCTGGTGGGATTGACCAGGGGACTGTGGTTGTGGATTGACCAGGGGACTGTGGTGAGTGACCAGGGACTAAAGGGAGTAACCAGTGGACTGTCGTTGTGAGGACCAGGGGGACTGTGGTTGTGAGTGACCAGGGGACTGTGGTTGTGAGTGACCAGTGGGACTGTCGTTGTGAGTGACCAGGGGGAAGTGGTTGTGAGTGACCAGTGGGACTGTGGTTGTGAGTGACCAGGGGGACTGTGGTTGTGAGTGACCAAGAGGACTAAGGTTGTGAGTGAGTTACCAAGAGGATCGGTATTATGGTACTGAGTGACAAGGAAAACCGTGGCTGCAAAACACGATATAAAATACAAACGTTCGGTACATGCATGAATACGTACTGTACTGTATATCACGTAAGGGTCCCCATCCCAATCTACAGAAGGGACGTGCAGTACAAGGAATAACGGGTTGACTAATCTGTGGAAAGTAACAGTGAACAGAGATACTTAAGGTGGCGTCCATGACAAACACCTCACTACCTCCAGACAGGCTCCTGTAACTATCTGTGAAGCTGATTGTGTTACAGACTCTTCAACTGTGTTTATGTGTCTTCCACCTAGGGTTTCATACAACCGAGTTAAAGACACGTACACGTGTGTGTGTGTGTGTGTGTGTGTGTGTGTGTGTGATTAATTTAATTCTGCCACTTACAGCTGCTAGTTATTGTGCACCCTATACTCATCTTGTGAGCGGTAGCGCGAAAGGATTACAGAGTAGAGATCACAAAGTGTCTGTATAACTAACCACCGTGGTCAGGATATTATGGCACTGTACACAGAGGGTAACTTATTCTCAACTGCGTGAGTACAGGCGTGTGAGGCAGTATGTCTGGCCGCACACTTTGTTATTCACATTTGCGTGAGAGGTATTCAAGCACATTATGTGTTTGGTTCATAAGAACATAAGAACATAAGAAAATAAGGAGTCTGCAATAGGCCGGTTGGCCTGTGCATGGCAGCTCCTGTCGAGAGTGACTCCCACTCTCTATCATCCATGAATCTATCCAGCCTCCCTTTGAAACTTTCCAGCGTTCCAGCGCTTACTACAAAGTTGCTAAGCTTGTTCCACTCGTCCACCACCCTATTTGTAAACCAGTTTCTTCCTATCTCCCTCCTGAACCTAAACTTATCCAACTTAAATCCGTTGCTACGAGTCCTATCCTGCTCGGATATTATAAGAACTTTATCTATATCACCTTTATTGATTCCTTTCACCCACTTGAATACTTCTATCATATCTCCCCGCACTCTTCGTCTTTCTAGGGAATGCAAGTTTAGTTTCTTTAACCTATCCTGATATGGAAGGTTTCTAAGTCCGGAATCATTTTCGTCATTCTTCGCTGCACCGACTCTAGTGAATTGATATCCATTCTATAATAAGGGCACCAGAACTGAACCGCATAATCGAGGTGCGGCCTGACTAGCGCAAGATATAGTTGCAATAAGACCTCTGCACTCTTATTACTTACACTTCTAGATATAAAACCCAATACTCTGTTTGCCTTATTTCGAACATTAACGCACTGTTTTCTAGGCCGTAGGTCCGGGCTTACAAGTACCCTAGGTCTCTTTCACAAGTCGACTTCTCTAGGTTGATGTTGTTAAGGCTGTATACATTGACAGTATTTGTTCTTCCAATATTAAGTACGCTGCACTTGCTGGTGTTGAATTTCATTTGCCATTTTTCAGACCACCCTGCAGTTTATTTAGATCCTCCTGTAATGCATTTGCATCCTGCCCTGAATTAATCTGCCGCCCTATTTTGGTGTCATCCGCAAACTTGCTTATGTCACTGCTGATCCCAGTATCTAGATCGTTTATGTAGATTATGAACAAGAGTGGGCCAGTACTGACCCCTGGGGAACCCCACTGGTTACACGGCCCCACTCAGATTTAACACCATCTACGCTGACCCTCTGCGTTCTATCGGTGAGCCATGATTTTATCCAATTTAAAACTTTCCCCTCGATACCATGAGCCTTAATTTTTCTCAGAAGCCTCTGATGCGGTACTCTGTCAAATGCTTTGCTGAAGTCTAAGTAAATAACATCGTAATTTTCGTCATTATCTACTACCTCGAAGACTTTCCTAAAAAATGTCAGCAAATTTGTTAGACAAGATTTTCCCTTTTAAACCCATGTTGAGAGTCGTAGATTAATTTGCTTTTCTCTAAATGCGATCGGATATTATCTGCTATAATTGATTCAAGAAATTTCCCCACTACTGACGTCAAACTGATTGGCCGGTAATTTGACGCTGATGCTCTGTCTCCCTATACATGGAAAGTGATATAGTTACTAGTGCAAAAAAGTGGATACAATCTTAAAATGTCAGCTATCTTGAGTGAGTGTGTGTGGGTATACAGGTGTACTGTATGTGAGTGTATGAGTGTATGAGTGTATGGGAGATTATGTACCGTGACTCAGCGGGTCGCCCACACAGTAACCAGCACACCAAACAAGACCTTCCATTCATATCATAATTTAATCTATGTTATAATTTCACTCCCCGGACGTAAGACAATATTCCTAGATCATCGACACACTCTAACACTCACTACCAAGCTTGACCATAATAACTACTGTTGAACGTATGGCCTCCTATGAAGTTCCCTAGGCCTAAACATTCACACTTACACACACACTGGTATAATGATCCACTGTTCTAGGCCTAAATAAACCTCAGCACGTTCAAAGTATTAGCATAATGCTTCACTGTTGAGGCGGTCAGACATCATGATTTTTCATTGTCGCTCAACTTGTAGTGGCTGGTCACCTTACAAATTAGTCTCGTGTCAGGGACTTTGTCAACTTTTTATCAGTAATCTATTCCAGAGCCAAGATTAATATTTATGTTAACCTAATAGTTTAATCTGCTATTTCTTCCCTCAAAGTAGGATGTACGTTCTTAAATAATTCCTTGGGTCTACTTTCAAAATAATACTTTGTAATAGCTATTTTCATAAAAACTTTCTTCAATTACTTTCATAAATGCAGGATCACTTTCTGAGACGTTCACCTGAGAGACGTTCACCTCAGATCATCCCAGTGAGTGAGAGACGTTCACCCCCAGAAGGTGATCATCCCAGTGAGTGAGAGACGTTCACCCCCAGAAGGTGATCATCCCAGTAGTGAGGAGACGTTCACCTCAGAAGGTGATCATCCCAGGAGTGAGAGACGTTCACCCCCCAGAAGGTGATCATCCCAGCAGTGAGAGACGTTCACCCCAGAAGGTGATCATCCTGCTCAGCTGTACAAACAAAGTTACAATTGTTTGTCTTCATGGGGAGAGAAGTGACAATCACGCTTCGTCAATCACCAGGAAATTCTGGTCAGTTGTTGTAATATACATTATCCCAGAGGCGAGGATATAGTCCACCAAGCCTTGAATAGTTTCTCTAGACCACTTAACTGATCCAGCCTTAGTGATTATTAAACACTAATCTCAACCTGTAACGCGCCTTTTAGACACATCATGTACAGGCTTTGTAATAATCAGTTTACCTGTGACGGGATGTGTCCGCCATCACACCTTCACTCGACATACCTGTGGGAGAGATGAGTCGTTAGTGTTAAATATGTTGACGTCACCAGATATGTTTAAACACAAATGTAATTAAACTAATTATGGAGCTGACTGTGTGTGTGTGTGTGTGTGTGTGTGTGTGTGTGTGTGTGTGTGTGTGTGTGTGACCTATCTTCACTATATGTCAAGTCGTCTACTACATCACTACTCAAGTAACAATATGAAACTAAATACAACATCGGCTTATAATATTACAACAACAATTAATGATCTAAATAACATGGTAACTCTGTCACCTCACCACACAACACTACACACAGTCACCTCACCACACAACACTACACACAGTCACCCTCACCACACAACACTACACACAGTCACCTCACCACACAACACTAAACACAGTCACCCTAACCACACCAACACTACACACAGTCACCTCACCACACAACACCACACTATCAGCTGTGAGTTAAACTATCCCTCATATAACAAACACGTTATATACATTTGCATTACTAAATAATTTATAAAGACAACATATAGATAATACTCCTCCCACTACCTTCAAATGTTGTCTAGTTCTCCATCAGTGGTGAGGAGAGGTCAGTTATATCAGAACAATATTCAACCTCACTATGTCTGGTGATCAACATGGCCGTCAGTCAACAGCTTCATGATCCCTGAGTCACACACTGTCCACGTTGTTTAAGAGTTTTACGAGCTCAGTGGCGCTTTATGTTGTTGACTTTGTGTCACTGAACGAGGGGTGACGCCTCTGGAAAATTACGTTTCTTGACTACGATCATACAAAAGCATCTGAAGAATTATAGGATTACATGAAGATTAGTACCCTAGTTTATTTCAACCTGATAATAAAATCCTAACGCTAACCTAACCCAACCAAACACAATCTAACCTAACCTAACCAACCTAACTCGAGGTAGCATGTTGTGAGAGCATCTGGGCCTTGGGGTTCTGTTTACCCTGCAGTAAGGTGCACAACAACAGGCCAGATATGAGAGGCAGTATACGTCGTGATCCAGCCTTCAGTAAGTAACAATCTTTCACCCGGTTCACAGTATTTGTGCCGCCGATAACAACACAAGAAGAGTCGTGCTTGACTTCAGGACCACAAACTGTTCTTACAGTCTGAGGTGACACACTGTATGTTGTATACTTATAGAACGGCAGACACAAATTGCAAAGTATGTGTAGTGAACACTATGGAGGTGGCAGGTGGTGGCAGGAGGATGTAACTCATGTCATTTAAAGCTGTGGGAGAAAGCAACACACCTGCTGGGGCCACTAACAAACAGCCTCCACGTAATTAACACTACGGGTTCTCGTCTACAAACTGTGAAATATAGTCACTCTTCTGCTTAACAGTTGTAATGTCACAGGAGACATAAATTCCGATCTCTTCAGCCATTTAATTAAAGCTCTCAATTACCTATAACTATTTAACATTATAGCAGGACCTCGCTGCCTGGATCAACATTGTCTTCCAGGTGAGCTAACACACAACTCAGAACCCGGCAAGTTGAGAAAGGTTCCTCCTGGTCAGCTCTGCCCAGTTTTTTGTGGGCCAAGTCGCCGTCTGTGTCTCGTTATAGTGTTTGCTGAACCAGGAAATATCTTTGTTCATTTTCGCCCAAGAGTAAACCTGAACTGACGGACGAGCGGAAAAAACAAACAAAAACATTTAATGCCTCCTGCCACAGGTGGTGGAAGCATGAAAACACGAAACAATAAAAATACCTCAGAACCTAACTTGAGAACAGACCAAAATAATAATAAATCACACTAAATTAAACAGCAGACAAAAACATTCCATCCCACGTCATCAGAGACATAAATCACGTCATGTTCATCCTCCAGCTATGACACACAGACAGACGCACACTTAAGCTACACCCTGTAAATATCAACACAATGCTCGTCCGCAGCTCAAGATACCCATAGTATAAAGCCATCGGGGTTTATTCAGCCAGAAGGACGTAAACCCAGAGCTAGTAGGGCTATCTGGCGGCGGGATCGTGAATTAATGAGTAGAGAACAGCAGGAAAGATTCTCAGAGATTCGTCGGTTAATTTCTTATCTGCCTTAACTAGGGTTACAAAAACCCTTCTCGTTACGGTAGAATCGTGAGGCATATTTGACGGTATTCTGTGTATGAAAACCCTGGGAGAGATTCTTAAAGTTTCTTACGTTTCTTTTTCTCTCATAACCAGGGATAGAAAAATTGCATCCCATTACAATAGAATCTCAAGGCAAATTTCGACGCTAGGCTGTTTATATGGTAGCGTAAGTGAGCTTCGATACGTTTTCACTTGTCCAGTTTGGGGTGAATATTTAATGTACGAACCTCTGGGTCGGAGTGCAGGAATTTAGTGGAGGCATTACGGGCACTGATTTTCAAAACCGGAATGAACTTTCTCTTCTGGTACCTCAAGGCACAAAATCCTTAAAGAAAAAAATGGTAAAGGTATTCCTCAATATAGAACAGGTTGGAGGCAGCTAGAGGTGGCCTCAAGGTGCTGGAGGACCCGCTGAAGGAGGCCTTCTCAGGTGGGGCATTCACCTGTGGAAGCTCTTGTAATTAACCGTTGAGGTCTCGTCAGCATGTCTTCACCTCACTTCTCTGTTTATTTCAGAAAATATACAACTTTATATTGGAAAAAGGAGTTGTGTAGCTCTCACTGTAAACAATAAAAAACAAAGCATAGGCTTGATAAAAAAAAATAATTTAGGTTTTAACCCATGTGCTATCTACCGCAGAGTACCTGAGTAACAAAGGTATTGGACCTAAGAGATTCTATACGTATTTTTTTTCTTACAATACCATTCACATGTATCACTAAGGTCATCTTGCTCCCCAATATATCATTAACACTAAAAGATGACCCAGGATTGTTTTATATCTTTACCCCAGAGTAACTTCGAGTTGGATGAAGAGACATTCTTCTGCCCCTGGCGGAGTGGAGTACCTGGGAGAGTATGATGCTCCCGACAGATACGTCACGTTCCACAAGCCCTTCTCGGGAATAGAAAGTTCATTTCATTGAATATAAAATATATTATAGGTGTGAATATAATTAGACCAGAACTACAGATTTATAAATAACAATAAAACATAACTACTGTTCAGCACCACAGTATGTTATTATATCGCTTGAACGTGATATAAGATAAGAGCGTAAAGGCAAGTGTTCCCAGCCAGTATTACCTGTAGTGTAATGATGGTACAAGTGCTCCTACACCTGGGTAATTACCTCACCTGCCAGGGTAGCCCGCACTACCTGCCTCCAAGTGTCACCACATGAAGGTATACGGCCAGCCATGGACTAACACTTGTTCATAAAACTTTTCTTCTTTCGTTTAATCAAAAGTGACTTTACAACTTTTTGTACTTTAGACTAATACCGAGTCAATAACGAAATAACGTTTAGTTGATTCATTTTGTTCTGCCTGTAATTTTCTCATGTAACCAATCAATAATTAGTATTTTCTTCCATTTAACCAAACATTAACTTCATAAATACTTTTCACACAACCAATCATAACTTCATGTTTTCACCTCGACCAAACATGATGTTTTAAAATTTCCTCAATCAATCATGCGTTCGTAAATGTCTTCACCTCTGACCAATCGCAACAAAAGCTGTTCCTTACGTCATACAGTATAAAACAAGCATCTTATACTGATAGGAATAACAAGTCGTTTACCATTACCTTGTTGAATAGTGTTGACGGCAACACACACACACACACACACACACACACACACACACACACACACACACACACACACACACACACACACACACACACACACACACACACACACACACACACTAAAGCTGTATCATATTAAGGTACACATCACTACTATACCAAACAATATTTAGGATGAGTCTTGTACAGGACCACAGTAACTCACCTGCAGAGTGTGGAAGGTGACCCACGACAGACAGCCACCTACAGTATGACATCCAAGCAACATAAAGTCAGTCCAGTCAGTCAGTCAGTCAGTCAGTCAGTCAGTTAGTTAGTCAGTTAGTTAGTTAGTTAGTTAAGCATCTTTTCTAACAAGACAGGTGTACAGTTTGCGAGGAGACTCAGGGGAGGTGGCGATGGTGGAGGGTAATATGTATTATCTCTCTCCCTTCCTCTCCCTCACCCTCTCTCCTCCCTCACCTCTCCCTCCCTCACCTCTCTCCCCTCCCCTCACCTCTCTCCCTTCCTCACATCTCTCCCTCCTCGCCTCTCGCCTCCTCTCCCCTCACCCCTCTCTCCTGTCCCTCCTCTCCTCCCTCACCTCTCTCCCTCCCTCACCTCTCTCCCCTCCCACACCTCTCTCCCCCTCACCTCTCTCCTGTCCCTCACTCTCCTCCTCACCTCTCTCCTGTGTCCCTCACTCCTCCCTCACCTCTCTCTGGCCCCTCCTCTCCTCCTCACCTCTCCCTGTCCCTCCTCTCCTCCCTCTCTCACATGTCCCTCACTCTCCTCCCCTCACCTCTCTCCATCCCCTCCTCTCCTCCCCTCACCTCTCCTCCCTCACCTCTCTCCTGTCCCTCACTCTCCTCCCTCCCTCTCTCCCCTCCTCACCTCCTCTCCCCTCCCCTCTCTCCTGTCCCCTCCTCCTCCCCTCACCTCTCTCCCCTCCCCTCACCTCTCTCCCCCCTCACCCCTCTCTCCTGTCCCTCCTCTCCTCCCTCACCTCTCTCCTCCCTCCTCTCTCCCCCCTCACCTCTCCTGTCCCCTCACTCTCCCTCCCTCTCTCCCTCCCCTCACCTCTCTCCTGTCCCCACTCTCCTCCCTCCCTCTCTCCTCCTCCCCTCTCTCCTCCTCCACTCTCCTCCCTCACCTCTCTCTCTCCTGTCCCTCACTCTCCTCCCCTCCCCTCTCTCCCCTCCCCTCACCCCTCCCCACCTCTCTCCTGTCCCTCCTCTCCTCCTCACCTCTCTCCCCCACTCACCTCTCTCCTGTCCCTCCTCTCCTCCCCTCACCTCTCTCCCCTCCCTCACCTCTCTCCCCCCCTCACCCCTCTCTCTGTCCCTCCTCTCCTCCCTCCCACCCCCTCTCTCCTCCCTCACCCTCTCCCCCCTCACCTCTCTCCTGTCCCTCCTCTCCCCCTCACCCCTCTCACTGTCCCCTCACTCTCCTCCCTCCTCTCTCCCCCCTCACCTCTCTCCTGTCCCCTCTCTCTCTTCCCTCACCTCTCTCTGTCCCCTCACTCTCTCCCCTCACCTCTCTCCTCTCTCCCTCTCCTCGCCTCTCTCCTCCTACTCTCCTCCCCTCACCTCTCTCCTATCCCTCCCCACTCTCCTCCCCTCACCCTCTCTCCTCTCCTCTTCTCCCTCACCTCTCTCCTGTCCCTCCTCTCCTCCCTCACCTCTCTCCTCTCCTCTTCTCCTCACCTCTCTCCTGTCCCTCTCTCTCTCTTCCCCTCCTCTCTCCTGTCCCTCCTCTCTCCTCACCTCTCTCCTCTACTCTCCTCCCCTCACCTCTCTCCTGTCCCTCCTCTCCTCCCTCACCTCTCTCCTCTACTCTCCTCCCCTCGCCTCTCTTACCATTGTCATTATTCTTGGCTTCTCTCTTATTCGTTATCATCTTTTATATTTTCTTTTGTTTCCTTTTTCTTACTCATCGTCTTCTTCTTCTATTAAATTCATTTGTTGTTCTTCTCAGTTTCTTCATTTTCTTTCTTCCTATTCTCCCCCTCCTCTTCTTCCCCTCCTTCCTTCTCTCTTCCTCTTCTCTCTCCACTGCTGTTGCTTCCTCCTCCTCCTCCTCCCCTCTACCCATCTTCCTCCCCCTACTGCTGCTCCATGTCCTCCTCCTCCTCCTCCTCCTCCTTTCCTCCTGCTGCTCCTCTTCCCCCCTTGTCCTCTTCCTTCTCCTCCTCTTCCCCTCCTCTTCATCCTCCCTCCCTGCTCCTCCACCTTCGTCTCCATTACCTAGTGTTTTCCTCAGAGTCACTGGCACTAATACCAACACTACATCTTGCCAGACACCTCCCTCCTTATTTGTTCTGCTCACCCTGGCGATGCTGGACGTCACCAGGCAAGCACCCAACACTGAACATGGGTATAATGATAGAGGTGGAAAGCAGGATAATAAAAATGGTTGATAAACGGGAAGGAAGAAAAATTAGTAAAGACAAAGACAGGAAGACAATATCATCAGGGGGGTGGTAATCAGGAGGTGGGGAGGTAAATCAGGAGGTGGGAGGGAAATCAGGAATTGGGGAGGTAAATCAGAGGTGGAGGTAATCAGGGGTGGGGGAGAATAAATCAGGAGGTGGGAGGTAAATCGAGGTGGGGTAAATCAGGGAGGTGGGAGATAAATCAGGGAGGTGGAAGCAAATCAGGGGTGGGGAGGTAAATCAGGAGGTGGGAGGTAGAAATCAGGAGGTGGGAAGTAAATCAGGGTGGGGAGGTTAATAAAGGTGGGAGGTAAATCCAGGGAGGAGTGGGAGGTAAATCGGGAGGTGGGAGGTAAATCAGGAGGTGGGAGGTAAATCGAGGAGGTGGGAAGTAAATCAGGTGGGGTGGTAAATCAGGGAGGGAGGTAAATCAGGAGGTGGGGAGGTAAATCAGGGATGTGGGAGGTGGAAATCAGGGAGGTGGGAGGTAATTTAGAGGAGGAAAAAGAAGGACGCATGTAAGTTTGAATGGTGTATTATCTGTGGAAGTGCGGGTGTATACTAAGATTCATCACGCACCCGCTCACTCATCCGACTACCCACCCAGTATCTACCACCCACCAGCCCAGTAACCACCATCACTACCACTCACCACCACTCCCAACACCACCTCACCACCACCACCATCACCTCCATACCATTCACCACCACCACCACCACCACCACCACCACCACCACACACCCCCTTGAACTAACATCGATTCATCACGGAACTTCGAGTCAGGGGTCCAAAGTTATATGAAACACGTCATGTTTATATCCTCTATTCCTCAGTCTCCCTCACCCTCCTTAGTCTCCTCACCCTCCTTAGTCTCCCTCACATCCTCAGTCAACCTCACCATCCTCAGTTAACCCTCACCATCCTCAGTCTCCCCCACCATCCTCAGTCTCCCTCCCATCCTCAGTCCACCCTCACCATCTCAGTCCCCCTCCACCCTCCTCAGTCTCCTCACCATCCTCAGTCTCCCCTCACCCTCCTCAGTCTCCCTCATCCTCCTCAATTCTCCTCATCCTCCTCAGTCAACCCTCACCCTCCTCAGTCAACCTCACCCTCCTCAGTCAACCTCACCCTCCTCAGTCAACCTCACCATCCTCAGTCTCCCTCCCATCCCCAGTCTCCCTCCTCTCCTCAGTCTCCTCATCCTCCTCCAGTCAACCCTCACCCTCCTCAGTCTCCTCACCATCCTCCAGTCTCCTCACCCTCCTCCAGTCTCCCTCTCCATCCCCAGTCTCCCTCACTCTCCTCAGTCTCCCTCATCCTCCTCAGTCACCCTCACCCTCCTCAGTCAACCCTCACCATCCTCAGTCCAACCCTCACCATCCTCAGTCTCCTCACCATCCCCAGTCTCCTCACTCTCCTCAGTCTCCTCATCCTCCTCAGTCTCTCCACCCTCCTCAGTCAACCCTCACCATCCTCAGTCTCCCTCACCTCCTCAGTCAACCCTCACCCATCCTCAGTCTCCCTCACCATCCTCAGTCTCCCCCATCCTCAGTCTCCCTCCTGCATCCTCAGTCTCCCCTCACCATCCTCAGTCTCCTCACCATCCTCAGTCTCCCTCACCCTCCTCAGTCAACCCTCACCATCCTCAGTCTCCCTCCACCATCTCAGTCTCCCTCACCCTCCTCAGTCTCCCTCACCATCCTCAGTCTCCTCACCATCCTCAGTCTCCTCACCTCCTCCAGTCAACCCTCACCATCCTCAGTCTCCCTCACCATCCTCAGTCTCCCTCACCCTCCTCAGTCTCCTCACCATCCTCAGTCTTCCCCTCACCATCCTCAGTCTCCCTCACCCTCCTCAGTCTCCCTCACCATCCTCAGTCTCCTCCACCCTCCTCAGTCTCCCTCCATCCTCAGTCTCCCTCACCATCCTTACCCTTCCCTTATTCTTAAATCTACCTCCCTTTCTGACCCTGTCCCTTTCCTTCCCTTCCTTCCTTCCTTCCTTCCTTCCTTCCTTCCTTCCTTCCTTCCCTTTGCTTGCTTCCTTCCTTCCTTCCTTCCTTCCTTCCTCCCTTCCTTCCCTTCCTTCATTTATCCTTGAGGTAAATGTACAGTATATATCAGGTACCATTAAGAGCTCAGGTTCTCAACTGGCTCAGTCATGTTAATATTGGTGTTATTAACTCTGTATCTGTGTTTTCTGGCTAAATAAACTGTTTCAATATCTCTCCCTCAAATGCCTCATCCTTCTAGTCCTCCCTCACCCCTTCTCCTAGTTCTCCCTCAGTTCTTCTACTAGTTCTCCCTCACCCCTTCTCCTAGTTCTCCCTCAGTTCTTCTACTAGTTCTCCCTCACCCCTTCTCCTAGTCCTCCCTCACCCCTTCTCCTAGTCTCCCTCACCCCTTCTCCTAGTCCTCCTCACCCCTTCTCCTAGTCCTCCCTCACCCCTTCTCCCTAGTCCTCCCTCACTCCTTCTCCTAGTCCTCCCTCACCCCTTCGCCTAGTCCTCCTCACCCCTTCTCCTAGTCCTCCCTCACCCCTTCTCCCTAGTCCTCCCTCAGTTCTTCTATTAGTCCTCCTTCACCCCTTCTCCTAGTCCCCCCCTCACCCCTTCTCCTAGTCCTCCTCACCCATTCTCCTAGTCCTCCTACCCCTTCTCTTAGTCCTCCCTACTCCTTCTCCTAGTCCTCCCTCATCCCTTCTCTAGTCCTCCCTCACTCCCTTCTCGTCCTCCCCACCCCTTCTCCTAGTCCTCCCTCACCCCTTCTCCTAGTCCTCCTCACCCCTTCTCTAGTTCTCCCCACCCTTCTCCTAGTTCTCCCTCAGTTCTTCGACTAGTCCTCCCCTCACCCCTTCTCCTAGTCCTCCCTCATCCCTTCTAGTCCTCTCTCCACCCCTTCTCCACTTCCTCCCCTCACCCCCTTCTCCTAGTCCTCCCTCATCCCCTTCTAGTCCTCCCCTCACTCCTCCTCCTAGTCCTCCCTCACCCCTTCTCCTAGTCCTCCCTCACTCCCTTCTCCCTAGTCCTCCCCTCATCCCTTCTAGTCCTCCCTCACCCCTTCTCCTAGTCCTCCCTCACCCCTTCTCCTAGTCTTCCCCCACCCCTTCTCCCTGGTTCTCCTCGCCCCTCTCTCTCATCTCCCTTCTCCACTCAGCATATCTCTTCCTGCCCTCCATCACCATTCCTCGTGTCCTGCCTCCTTGCCCCTCTTACCCCTCCATCTGCCCCTCCTACCCCCTCCTTGCCCTCCCTACCCCTCCTTGCCCCTCCCTACCCCTCCATCTGCCCCCCCCTACCCCTCCATAACCCCGCCCCCCATTCCCCAGCAGTAAATTACTCGATAGAATGATATACGAAGCGCTGGTTGTCACCAATATTGAATCGCTTATAAATCCCGTTCACTTGTCTTGGCTGATGCTGACCATAATAGTTCACCTTCCTTATGTGTTTATGCGCTGCCATCACGTGTGCAAGTACGATAATGTATGTATGTATGGCAGCATGTATGTATGTATGTATGTATGTATGTATGTTTGTAGGCGGTATGGTATACTGACACTCATAGGCAATACGGTATATATAATTATACGGTACAAAAATCGGTATAAATACAATACAATATATCAGTATATATGTTAAGTACGGTATGGAGTCTTACGTCTGTTAACGTTACCTACAGTAATTTACTGATGGTTAAAGTTTACTGTTCAGAACTGTTTACCTCTAGACTAAAAATATCTGTACTTTTTGTGCTAGACAATATGACACAACGGGCGAAGGATTTTGACAACCCTCCGAGACAACTGAGTCACAGTGATTCTTTTGACATCCTCGGACCCCACCTTACAGATACTTTCTGTAACGAGTGTAAACCTGTTACTAAGTGTACTCTGTGTGCTCTGGGACATTGAAAGTGTACTAATCTACTACCTCGTGGTTACTGATTATAATTCCTTATTGTGCTGAGGGTCTCATTTGATGCACAATGGGAAATAAAACTAGGTGTAGTACGGACCCTACTAGTGTACAGTACTTTACTAAGTTACGTCGCGCTTTCCGGCTGTTGTACTCGTCTGTAAACCCAACCTAACCTAACACGGTACTCCTCTGTAAACCTAACCTAACAGGACTCCTCTGTAAACCCTAACCTAACTAACACGGTACTCCTCTGTAAACCTAACCTAACCCTAACACGGTACTCCTCTGTATAGCCTAACCTAACCTAACACGGTACTCCTCTGTAAACCTAACCTAACCTAACACAGTACTCCTCTGTAAACCTAACCAACCTAACACGGTACTCCTCTGTAAACCTAACCTAACACGGTACTCCTCTGTAAACCTAACTAACACGGTACTCCTCTGTAAACCCTACCTAACCCTAACACAGTACTCCTCTGTAAGCCTAACCTAACCTAACACAGTACTCCTCTGTAAACCTAACCTAACCTAACTCGGTACTCCTCTGTAAACTAACCTCTTCTAACAGTACTCCTCTTAAACCTAACCCTAACCGGTCTCTCTGTAAACCTAACCTAACCTAACACGGTACTCCTCTGTAAACCTAACCTAACACGGTACTCCTCTGTAAACCTAACCTAACACGGTACTCCTCTGTAAACCTAACCTAACCTAACACAGTACTCCTCTGTAAGCCCTAACCTAACCTAACACGGTACTCCTCTGTAAACTAACCTAACCCCGGTACTCCTCTGTAAACCTAACCCAACCTAACACGGTACTCCTCTGTAAACCTAACCCTAGCCTAACACGGTACTCCTCTGTAAACCTAACCTAACAGTACTCTCTGTAAACCCTAACTCACGGTACTCCTCTATAACCTAACCTAACACGGTACTCCTCTGTAAACCTAACCTAACCTTACAGTACTCCTCTGTAAGCCTAACCTAACCTAACACGGTACTCCTCTGTAAACCTAACCTAGCCCTAACACGGTACTCCTCTGTAAACCTAACCTACCTAACACGGTACTCCTCTGTAAACCCTAACCTAACACGGTACTCCTCTGTAAACCTAACCTAACACGGTACTCCTCTGTAAACCTAACCTAACACAGTACTCCTCTGTAAACCTAACCTAACCTAACACGGTACTCCTCTGTAAGCCTAACCTAACCTAACACGGTACTCCTCTGTAAACCTAACCTAACCTAACACGGTACTCCTCTGTAAACCTAACCTAACCTAACACGGTACTCCTCTGTAAACCTAACCCCTAACACGGTACTCCTCTGTAAACCTAACCTAACCTAACACGGTACTCCTCTGTAAACCTAACCCTAACACGGTACTCCTCTGTAAACCACTAACCTAACACGTGCTCTCTGTAAACCTAACCTAACCTAACACGGTACTCCTCTGTAAGCCTAACCTAACCTAACACGGTACTCCTCTGTAAACCTAACCTAACCTAACACGGTACTCCTCTGTAAACCTACCTAACCTAACACAGTACTCCTCTCTGAAAACCTAACCTAGCCTAACACGGTACTCCTCTGTAAACTAACCTAACACGGTACTCCTCTGTAAACCTAACCTAACACACTTCCTGTAAACCTAACCCTAACACGGTACTCCTCTGTAAACCTAACCTAACCTAACAGTACTCCTCTGTAAGCTAACCTAACCTAACACGGTACTCCTCTGTAAACCCTAACCTAACCTAACTGTTTTCCTCTGTAAACCTAACCCAACCTAACACGGTACTCCTCTGTAAATAACCTAGCCTAACACGGTACTCCTCTACCTAACCTAACTAACACGGTACTCCTTTGTAAACCTAACCCTAACACGGCTACTCCTCTGTAAACCTAACCCTAACACGGTACTCCTCTGTAACCCTAACCTAACCTAACACAGTACTCCTGTAACCTAACCTCAACACGGTACTCCTCTGTAAACCCTAACCTAACCTAACACGGTACTCCTCTGTAACCTAACCTAACCTAACACGGTACTCCTCTGTAAACCTAACCTAACACGGTACTCCTCTGTAAACCTAACCTAACCTAACACACGGGTCTCCTCTGTAAAACCTAACCTAACACGGTACTCCTCTGTAAGCCCTAACCTAACCTAACACGGTACTCCTCTGTAAACCTAACATAATAACACAGTACTCCTCTGTAAACCTAACCCCTAACCTAACAGTACCTCCTGTAACCCTAACCCTAACCTAAACACGGTACTCCTCTGTAAACCTACCAACCTAACACGGTACTCCTCTGTAAACCCTAACCCTAACACAGTACTCCTCTGTAAACCTAACCCTAACACGGTACTCCTCTGTAAACCTAACCTAACCTCACGGTACTCCTCTGTAAGCTAACCTAACACTGCTCCTCTGTAAACCTAACCTAACCTAACACGGTACTCTCTGTAAACCTAACCTAACCTAACACGGTACTCCTCTGTAAACCCTAACCTAACACGGTACTCCTCTGTAAACCTAACCTAACCTAACACGGTACTCCTCTGCAAACCTTCCTTCTTACGGTACTCTCTGTAAACCTAACCTAACCTAACACAGTACTCCTCTGTAAACCCTAACCCTAACCTAACACAGTACTCCTCTGTAAACCTAACCTAACCTCACATGCTCCTCTGTAAACCCAACCCCCTAACACGGTACTCCTCTGTAAGCCTAACCCAACCCTAACACGGTACTCTCTGTAAACCCTAACCTAACCCTAATTGCTCCTCTGTAAACCTAACCCCTAACACGGTACTCCTCTGTAAACCCTAACCCTAACCCTAACACGGTACTCCTCTGTAGCCTAACCTAACCTAACACGGTACTCCTCTGTAAACCTAACCTAACCTAACACGGTACTCCTCTGTAAACCTAACCCAACCTAACACAGTACTCCTCTGTAAACCCTAACTAACACGGTATCCTCTGTAAACCTAACTAACACGGTACTCCTCTGTAAACCTAACCTAACCTAACACGGTACTCCTCTGTAGCCTAACCCCACTCCCATAAACCTAACCTAACCTAACACGTGCTCTCTGTAAACCTAACCTAACCTAACACGGTACTCCTCTGTAAACCTAACCTAACACAGTACTCCTCTGTAAACCTAACCTAACCTAACACGGTACTCCTCTGTAAACCTAACCTAACACAGTACTCCTCTGTAAACCTAACCTAACCTAACACGGTACTCTCAAACCTAACTAACACAGTACTCCTCTGTAAGCCAACCTAACCTAACACGGTACTCCTCTGTAAACCTAACCTAACCTAACACGGTACTCCTCTGTAAACCTAACCCAACCCTAACATCGGTACTCCTCTGTAAACTAACCTAGCCTAACACGGTACTCCCTGTAACCCTAACCTAACACGGTACTCCTCTGTAAACCTAACCTAACCTAACACAGGCCTCCTCTGTAAGCCTAACTAACTCTTTACTCCTCTGTAAACAACCTAGCCTAACACGGTACTCCTCTGTAAGCCTACCTAACACGGTATCCTCTTTAAACCTAACCTAACTAACACAGTACTCCTCTGTAAGCCTAACCTAACCCTAACACGGCTCACTCTGTAAACCTAACCTAACCTAACACGGTACTCCTCTGTAAACCTAACCTAACCTAACACGGTACTCCTCTGTAAACCCTAACCTAACCCTAACACAGTACTCTCTGTAAACCTAACCCAACACGGCTCCTCTGTAAACCTAACCTAACCTAACACGGTATCCTCTGTAAGCCTAACCAACCTAACACTGTACTCCTCTGTAAACCTAACCAACCTAACACGGTACTCCTCTAACCTAACCTAACCCTAACACGGTACTCCTCTCTGTAAACCTAACTAACCTAACACGGTACTCCTCTGTCAAACCTAACCCAACCTAACACGGTACTCCTCTGTAAACCTAACCTAACACGGTACTCTCTGTAAACTAACCTAACACGGTACTCCTCCTCTGTAAACCTAACCTAACCTAACACGTTACTCTCTGTAAGCCCTAACCCTAACCTAACACGGTACTCCTCTGTAACCCTAACCCAACCTAACACGGTACTCCTCTGTAAACCTAACCTAACCTAACACGGTACTCCTCTATGCAAACCTAACCTAACACGGTACTCCTCTGTAAACTAACCTAACCTAACACACGGTACTCCTTAGCAAACCTAACCTAACACGGTACTCTCTGTAAGCCTAACCCTAACCTAACACGGTACTCTCTGTAAACCTAACCTAACCTAACACGGTACTCCTCTGTAAAGCCCTAACCTAACCCTAACACGGTACTCCTCTGTAAACCTAACCTAACCCTAACACGGTACTCCTCTGTAAACCTAACCCAACCCTAACACGGTACTCCTCTGTAAACCTAACCTAGCTAACACAGTACTCCTCTGTAAACCCTAACCTAACATACTCCTCTGTAAACCTAACCTAACTAACAGTACTCCTCTGTAAGCCTAACCTAACCTAACAGTACTCCTCTGTAAACCTAACCTAACCTAACACGGTACTCCTCTGTAAACCTAACCCAACCTAACACGGTACTCCTCTGTAAACCCTAACCTAACACAGTACTCCCTCTGTAAACCTAACCCCTAACACAGTACTCCTCTGTAAACCCTAACTTCCTAACACATTCCTCTCTAGTCTAACCTAACCTAACACAGTACTCCTCGTAAACCTAACCTAACCTAACACGGTACTCCTCTGTAAACCTAAACCTAACCCAACACAGTACTCCTCTGTAAACCTAACCTAACACGGTACTCCTCTGTAAACCCAACCTAACCTACACGGTACTCCTCTGTAAAAACCTAACCTAACACGGTACTCTCTGTAAACCTAACCTAACCTAACACGGTACTCCTCTGTAACCCTAACCTAACACAGCACTCTCTGTAAACCTCTACCTAACACGGTATCTCTGAAACCTAACTAACCTAACACGGTACTCCTCTGTAAACCTAACCCAACCTAACAGTACTCCTCTGTAAACCTAACCTAGCCTAACACGGTACTCCTCTGTAAACCTAACCTAACACGGTACTCCTCTGTAAACCTAACCTAACCTAACACGGTACTCCTCTCTAAGCCTAACCTAACCTAACACGGTACTCCTCTGTAAACCTAACCTAGCCTAACACGGTACTCCTCTGTAAACCTAACCTAACACGGTACTCCTTTGTAACCTAACTAACCTAACACGGTACTCCTCTGTAGCCTAACCTAACCTAACACGGTACTCCTCTGTAAACCTAACCTAACCTAACACGGTACTCCTCTGTAAACCTAACCTAACCTAACACGGTACTCCTCTGTAAACCCTAACCTAACCTAACACGGCTCCTCTGTAAACCTAACCTAACACAGTACTCCTCTGTAAACCTAACCTAACCTAACACGGTACTCCCTCTGTAAACCTAACCTAACCTAACACAGTACTCCTCTGTAAACCTAACCTAACCTAACACGTACTCCTCTGTAAGCCTAACCTAACCTAACACGGTACTCCTCTGTAAACCTAACCTAACCTAACACGGTACTCCTCTGTAAACCTAACCCAACTACGGTACTCCTCTGTAACTAACCTAACCTAACACAGTACTCCTCTGTAAACCTAACCTAACCTAACACTATTCATCTGTTCAATATCACGGATCTAACAGTATAAACACACACTACTGCGTCCTCATTACAGCGTTTGGATAAATGTAATGTGATTAACACACACACACACACACACACACACACACACACACACACACACACACACACACACACACACACACACTTATTTACTTACTTACTTACTCACTTTACTTCAAGCCCTTAAAATAGCGTGAGCTTGGTGGGAATCAGGGAGGTGGAATAATGTGAGGATGGGAAGGAGGGAGGGAGGAGGAGGAAGGAGGAAGGAAGGAGGAAGGAGGAGGAGGAGGGGAGGAGGAGGAGGAGGGAGGAGGAGGAGGAAGGAGGAGGAGGAGGAGCAACAGGCCATATATTACCAAGAAAACAATATCCACATCAGCATGTCTCGCCGCCTGGTGTGGTGATCACCAGAGGGGTGGGGTGCTTAGTGGCCGGGGAGGAGAAGGAAAGAGGGAGACGCCGGGGGATATGGGGAGGGCGAGGAAGGATGTGGGGATATTACTGTGAACACGGAGGTTATAAATATCTGAGAGAGAGAGAGAGAGAGAGAGAGATACGTCGTTATCTCTGCAACTCTTTTCGCCGAATCTCTTCCAGTGAGATTTTAATTATGTTCCTATCACGACCTCCACGCCTCCTGTATCCTACACGCCTCCTGTATCCTCCACGCCTCCTGCATCTTCCCATGCCTCATGTATCCTCCACGCCTCCTGTATCCTCCACGCCTCCTGTATCTTCCATCCTCATCCCTCCCGTCTCCTGTATCTTCCATGCCTCCTGTATCTTCCATGCCTCATGTATCCTCGTCTCCTGATCTTCCATGCCTCATGTATCTCCACCTCCCTATATCTTCCATGCCTCATGTATCCTCCACGTCTCCCTGTATCTTCCACCTCCCTATATCTTCCATGCCTCATATCCTCCACGCCTCCTGTATCTTCCATGCCTCCTGTATCTTCCACGCCTCCTGTATCTTCCATGCCTCATGTATCCTCCACGTCTCCTGTATCTTCCACGCCTCCTGTCTTCCATGCTCATGTATCCTCCACGTCTCCTGCATCTTCCATGCCTCATGTATCCTCCCTCCTGTATCTTCCATGCCTCCTGTGTCCACCCACGTCTCTGTATCTTCCACGCCTCCCCTGTATCCCATGCCTCCTGTGTCCCCCACGCCTCCTGTGTCCTCCCCACGCCTCATGTATCCTCCACGCCTCCTGTATCTCCCATGCCTGTGTCCTCCACGTCTCCTGTATCTTCCACGCCTCATGTATCCTCCACGCCTCCTGTATCTCCCTATGCCTCCTGTGTCCCTCCACGCCTCCTGTGTCCCTCCATGCCTCCTGTGTTCTCCCACGTCTCCTGTATCTTCCACGCCTCCCTGTATCTCCCATGCCTCCTGTGTCCTCCACCCCTCCTGTGTCCTCCACGCCTCCTGTGTCCTCCACGCCTCCTGTGCCCTCCTCCACGCCTCCCTGTCCTCCACGCCTCCTGTATCTTCCATGCCTCATGTATCCTCCACGTCTCCTGTATCTTCCATGCCTCATGTATCCTCCACGTCTCCTGTATCTTCCACGCCTCCTGTATCTCCCATGCCTCCTGTGTCCTCCCACGCCTCCTGTGTCCTCCACGCCTCCTGTGTCCTCCCGCCTCCTGTATCTCCCATGCCTCCTGTGTCCTCCACGCCTCCCTGTCCTCCACCTCCTGTGTCCTCCACGTCTCCTGTATCTTCCATGCCTCCTGTGTCTTCCACGCCTCCTGTATCTCCCACGCCTCCTGTGTCCTCCATGCCTCCTGTGTCCTCCACGCCTCCTGTGTCCTCCCACGTCTCCTGTATCTTCCATGCCTCCTGTGTCTTCTACGCCTCCTGTATCTCCCACGCCTCCTGTGTCCTCCATGCCTCCTGCTATCCTCCACGCCTCCTGTATCCTCCCGCCTCCTGTATCTCCCATGCCTCCTGAGTCCTCCCCACGCCTCCCTGTATCCTCCCACACGCCTCCTGTATCCTCCCACGCCTCCCTGTATCCTCCACGCCTCCTGTGTCCTCCACGCCTCCTGTATCTCCCATGCCTCCTGTCTTCCATGCCTCCTGTGTCCTCCACGCCTCTGTCCTCCACGCCTCCTGTATCTCCCATGCCTCCTGAGTCCTCCACGCCTCCCTGAGTCCTCCACGCCTCCTGCCATCCTCACGCCTCCTGTATCCCTCCATGCCTCGTGTATCCTCCATGCCTCCCTGTGTCCTCCCCGCCTCCTGTATCCTCCACGCCTCCTGTCCTCCCGCCTCCTGTATCCTCCACGCCTCCTGTATCCTCCGCCTCCTGAGTTCTCCCACGCCTCCTGTATCCTCCCGCCTCCTGTATCTCCCATGCCTCCCTGCTATCTTCCATGCCTCCTGTGTCCTCCACGCCTCCCTGTATCCTCCACGCCTCCTGCATCCTCCACGCCTCCTGTATCCTCCACGCCTCCTGTGTCCTCCACGCCTCCTGTATCTCCCATGCCTCGTGTATCCTCCACGCCTCCTGTGTCCTCCCCACGCCTCCTGTATCTCCCCATGCCTCGTGTATCTCCCATGCCTCCTGTGTCTCCACGCCTCCTGAGTCCTCCACGCCTCCTGTATCCTCCACGCCTCCTGTCTCCCATGCCTCCTGTATCTTCCATGCCTCCTGTGTCCTCCCGCCTCCTGTATCCTCCACACCCCCTGTGTCCTCCACGCCTCCTGTATCTCCCATGCCTCGTGTATCCTCCATGCCTCCTGTGTCCTCCACGCCTCCCTGTGTCCTCCACGCCTCCTGTATCTCCCATGCCTCCTGTGTCCTCCACGCCTCCTGTGTCTTCCACGCCTTCTGTGTCCTCCCGCCTCCTGTGTCCTCCCACGCCTCCTGTCCCATGCCTCGTGTATCCTCCATGCCTCCTGTGTTCC
>NW_024752873.1:0-13648 GCF_018991925.1 Homarus americanus | reverse complement strand
TAGATGATGGTGTAGACGATGATAGTGAAGATTATGGTGTAGAGTTGTAGACGATGGTAGTGTAGATGATGATGGTGTCACTGTAGACGATGGTGTAGTTGATAGTGTACATGATGGTGTAAACGATGATAGTGTAGAAGATGGAACACACACACACACACACACACACACACACACACACACACACACACACACACACACCATAGATAAATTCAATAAAAAACGCTTGAAATTTCACTTTACTTATGTGAATAACATGAAATAACAGCATAGTAATTTATAATAATAATAAATAAAAATAATATTACTAATAATAAAGTATAATATAAATAACAATAAATCACAAGAATAAATTTGGATTGTTTTAGAATGATCAGTACCTTTAATATTACTTAATACAGCCACACCCCTGAGACACACGCAGAAAAAAAAATAAAAAAAAGTTTAATATTGTGCACAGATGAACCACTACTAAAAATACCACCTCACCGTAAAACTAGACTACACCAACACCAAACTGTAAGAGTGTGTGTGTGTGTGTGTGTCCTGGTGTGGTCCACTCCCAAAATAGTGTGTCACGACCCCTGGTGAAGGTTTAACAGTCTGACAACACGAATTAAGAAATCTTCACACCGAAAATTGAAAACTTAGCCACCGAGTTTATTTTGATATTGAGGAAAAAGAAAGTTTGGTGAAGAGGGATATATTGTAGTAGTGAGCAGCGAGAGTTGACTGTTGATCTCATACACTTACTGACACCAAACAACTTGTTACTTGTTGGGACACACACACACACACACACCTTCTCTGGCTCCTAAACTCTCTCCTTTCTTAAAGTTGTATTCACTTCTTTGCATTCAGTAGCTAAGTGCTTGAATGATTGACCCTCACGCAGATGTAAGCATAAGTGTGAGGCCAGACACATTGCCTCACACTGCTGTGCTAACCCAGATGTGAATAAGTCAACCTCTAAGTACAGAACTACACAAACAATACTCAGGAAATACTCTAACATTCATTGCCATAAGGAACACGAGAAAAACATGACCCGTAAGTATAAATATACAGACGAATGAGAATAACACTATATATGCCTCTTTTGATATCTAAAGCGGGTGTATATATGCTGTAAAAAAAATGCATTCGATATGATACAAGAACAGTAGACAAAAAAAAAGATGCCCCTCTCCTCTGCTCCTGACACCGTGAACACAGCAGGGGTGGCGGGGGCAGTATGGGTAGGGTGAGCTTATAAGATCAAAACAGCGCAAAGAACTATACCAGCTAACAATAACATCACATGTAACAGCTGCTGCCTAAATAATTACATTCTTTATAAATCGGGGAAAAAAGATTGAATTTGTCTTCTGACTAGCATGATCCCAAAACATCACAATATTAATAATTAATAATAATAATAATAATAATATTAATAATAATAAAATAATAATAATAATAATAATAATAATAATAAATAAATAAATAAAAAATAAACAAAATGTATCTCATCTCGGGGTCTTTTCAATGGTTACCCCCCTCCCCTCCCCTCCCCTCCCATTCCCCTTCCCCTTCCCCCAGGCTTCCGTACCCAAGGAAGACCATAACTAAGTCCACCCTCACCCACAGCCAATACTAACAACTTATTTTTAACACGACACTTAAAACATCCACAGGTGTAGAAAAACCCCCATAACAAATTCCTAACTCACATTTTATACTTAAAAATACCCACAAGAATCTCATTAACTCCAAACACACAAACGCATATCATTACTTCCATGTTAACTCAGACAACCCGGAACTATAAAGAGGAAGCCAGAAGGTCGTATAAGTCCCCTTTCCCCATCCAGCACCACCATCAGGAGCTGGGAGGAGCCTTCAGGATCTTGGGGAAGGTCTTGGGTGATCCTCCTTCACTAGACAACAAAGTACTCCTCTCTGCCTGTACTCTTGACCATCGCCAACTAAGGTTCCTGAATCTCCCAGCCATTGTAAGTTTGAGATAAAGAGCATAATGGTGCAGATGTGGTTGACGTTAACATGATGGTAGGTTAACATGATGGTAGGTTAACATGGTGGTAGGTTAACATGATGGTAGGTTAACATGATGGTAGGTTAACATGGTGGTAGGTTAACATGATGGTAGGTTAACATGGTGGTAGGTTAGCATGGTGGTAGGTTAACATGATGGGAGGTTAACATGGTGGTAGGTTAACATGATGGTAGGTTAACATGGTGGTAGGTTAACATGGTGGTAGGTTAACATGGTGGTAGGTTAACATGATGGTTGGTTAACATGATGGTAGGTTAACATGATGGTAGGTTAACATGATGGTAGGTTAACATGGTGGTAGGTTAACATGGTGGTAGGTTAACATGGTGGTAGGTTTCAAATTATGTGATGGGGTAGGTTAGTAAGCTGAAGGGCGGTCATTTGTTACCATGTTTAAAGTATGGCAGTAGGGTTTAAATATGGGTAGGTTATTACGGTGGTAGGTTAATATGGTGGTAGTGTTTTAAATATGGGTGGCAGGTTAATATGGTGGCAGGTTAACATGGTGGTAGGTTAATGGCGATGGTAGGTTAACACGGTAGGTTAAATAATAAAGGTGCCTAAATACAGGCGTCAACATGGTGGTAGGTTAACATGGTGGTAGGTTAACATGGTAGTAGGTTAACATGATGGTAGGTTAACATGATGGTAGGTTAACATGATGGTAGGTTAACATGATGGTAGGTTAACATGATGGTAGGTTAACATGGTGGTAGGTTAACATGGTGGTAGGTTAACATGATGGTAGGTTAACATGATGATGGTAGGTTAACATGATGATGGTTGGCTAATGTGATGACAGGCTAACATGATGGTTCTAGGCTAATATGATGGGTATTCTAACATGATTTAACTTAACATGATAATAAACTAACATGATAGTATGAGGGAAAGAATTATGACTCGGAAAATGACCAAAGTTTTAGTCCATCAATTTATATCTAACTTAGACATACATGAGTGTAATGTGTACATAATTTCACAATATTCTTACCACAAGTTCTCTCAACACGTCACCTCACACCTCCGGCTTCTCTCCCTCCCCCCCTCACGTTCTTCCCTCACACCTTCACATCCCTCCCTCCACATATCTCCTCCATCATCTCTACACCAACACCAAAATAAACTCACAAGATGTATAAGTAATTACTATACGTCCGGAGATGGACCCTTGAATAGTGCCCGCCAAGTGTTCATCTGAGAGAGAGAGAGAGAGAGAGAGAGAGAGAGAGAGAAGGGACTCTTGTTATCTAGATTTCAGTCGCCATATGTGATTCTTGTTTAACACACACACACACACACACACACACACACACACACACACACACACACACACACACACACACACACACACACACACACACACACACACACACACACACACACACACACACACACACACAAAGTTCAAAGGTCATACACGTTTTTGTCTTAGTATTCCACCTGATACCAACACCAGTCTCTCCTTTATGTTCAACAACCTGTAAGTCGAGATGGTATACAATGTTCACCAAGTTCAGACAATGGAGGCAGGCATACCTCAGTGGGAGCAACATTAGGTGGTGAATGTATACTGACACGACAAGATGGTCAACCTACACACAAAAGGTAAACAGTATTGCGTGTTGCATCAAGAGGAGGACAGGAGGGAGCGGGAAGAGGTCGACCAGCAGAATTAACATCACATCCTAACATCTACAATAAGGTTTAAATCGTGTGTCTGTGTCTGTCTCATTGTTGACTATCGTAGAACAGGTCAATTATATCGTTAAATAAAGAGCTGAGCCTTCCTAATAAACACAAGTAAGGAATGACAATAAACAGTGGATTCAAATGGGCAATATTTTTTTTTGTTTTACGATACTCACCAATGGACCTCGAGAGAATCAACTCACTCAAACATTGGCAATTATATATAACCTAAATTCTACGGGACTCCGACAGGTGAGTGAGGGTGATTACCTTGCTACAGCGACCAACATAATCTATAGTGATCCATCTTATTCCATTGACTGCTTTATTACAACGACTATTAATTATTTTTACTTCAAGGATCAACGACATTTTCTAAAGGATCGCTGTGAGGGACAAATAAATTCAGTAACATCGGTTGAATAAATATAACAGTGACGTTAGATTAGGTTAGGTTAAGATAGGTTAGGTTAGGTTAAGATAGGTTACGTTAGGTTAGGTTAGGTTAGGTTAAGTTAGGTTAGGTTAGGTTAGGTTAGGTTAGGTTAGGTTAGGTTAGGTTAGGTTAAGATAGGTTAGGTTAGGTTAGGTTAGGTTAGGTTTGGTTTTAAGACAGCTGAGCTCCAGACGTAAGGTGCCTGAAACACGACCCAGGAGCGTATATACATAACACAGGAGAGTCAAGTGTGTCTCATACCTCCCTCGTTAACTGTGGTGGTGGTGAGGTGGTGGTGTGGTGGTGGTGTGGTGGTGGTGAGGTGGTGAGGTGGTGGTGTGGTGGTGGTGTGGTGGTGGTGAGGTGGTGGTGTGGTGGTGGTGTGGTGGTGTCTGGGAGATGATCAACACTATCATCATGGCGGCTCTGGTGTACATAGTCTCACACGAGTTATATTACATTGACCACAAGAGCTAGAACAGTAGTACAGTACATCAACACAACAGAAACAGGAGGTCACTGAAGATGTCTCATGGAACAGTAGTACAGTACATCAACACAACAGAAACAGGAGGTCACTGAAGATGTCTCATGTCACTCACTCAACATTGCCTGTGACTGATTGAGTGTGGTAATAACATCCTTGGTGACGCAACAGCTTAGGTCAAATTTGTCTGTGACCTTGACCTCTGACACGTAGTACAAGAGACACTGAATTATCAAGAAACAGACACATGTATAAATTTTGCATTCTGGTTCCTCCAATGTTGAGGTAATTACACGGCAGACGGACAAAACATTAACTACATAACCACCATTTCTGGGCTCATAACACAGGTGGTCTGGGCTAAGATTTATACCTGTACAATGTTTCAGGTAATTAATCCCTACAAGATGGACTGACAGTGAATTAATTATGATTAGAAAGAGACAGAAGAGAAAAATAAGTGAGTGTGTGTTTGTTACTTCGTTGAGAACCTCTTTGTTTGGGCACCTGTACTGATCAGCCACAGGTAGGGGGAGGGAGGGAAAGGGGAGGGAAAGAAGGAAAAGGGGGGGGAAGGAAGGAGGTAAGGAAGGAAAAGGCCCACGAAAACGACCTATCATCCACCCCATATAATGCTACACCCATTAACCAAGTAAACACTGACCACAAAAAGCATTATATTCAAGAAAAGAATAAATAGGTCCCTTACTAACACGAGTGATAGTAATAAAGTCATGTAAGCATTATTATAAAAACAGGATATAATACTTTAACACATATTAGTTGCATCAGTGAGCAATATTTACAGTTTATTCGTTCGGATCAATGTGAAAATTGCATAAAAACTCAAAACCATGTAAAAATAAAGTGTGTGTGTGTATGTGTGTGTGTTGTGGTTCATGGTATATTCTGTTAACTGAAAGGTCGTTCGGGGGGAAGCCAATCATGTTCAACGGGTTTTATTTTGGCTGAACAATACATTTGAATAACAATTGTTTCAACTCGCCGGGGATTCACTCGATGATGGAAATTCCTGTTAGATACAACTTTCACTGTTATACCTCAGGTCAGGTGGAGTGTGCGTGTGTGTGTGTGTGTGTGTGTGAGAGAGAGAGAGAGAGAGAGAGAGCTGAACGGGCAACAGAACTAAGCGATAAGGTTTCAGTAACTCGTGATAGGGTTTCAAAATCAACCAGTGGACACGACTTGTTTTTCCTCAACTAACAAAATCGCCAACAACAATTTCGCCTCCAAGTATTTGTGATATAAACGCTGCCACTCCACTTTAGCGCCAACAGAGTAAAAAAACTATTCCGAAAATACCCAGAAATTAGAGGTTCTCTCTCCGCTCTCTTAAACTGACACTAACGAAGAAATCCTGGACAGTATGAGTAAAATTTATTGCATCTTTCCTCTCTCTCACACACACACACACACACACACACACTTACTACTACTTTGCTGTCACTCGGAATCGAGTATGACGATCATCCAGCAACGCTACAATGTTATGAGTTATTAGGGATGTCACATTCACTGGTAAGTTTGGAGGTGGCTAAAGAGGCCGATACGGAACCGGCAGCGTCGTTCACATTCGTTGCACATGTGAAGGGCTGCATCTAGCGTGCCTTTCCGGCGTTGGCGCTTGTCTGTCTCGGTTTGCAGTCGGGCTAACTCGAAAGTATTGACACCTTCTCGTAAGGTGCTCCTCCAAGCATTACAGTGTGGAGTAATCGACTCCCAGGTGAGGGGGTCGATTTGGCACTTTTTCAGGTTTGTCTTAAGGCTATCCTTATACCTTTTCAGTTGCCTGCTTTGGCAGTCTACTGTCGTCCATGCGGGTAATATCCAGGTATATCTACGCCCACGATATACATTCACGGACGCCTGAAATCACGCCCACGATATACATCCACGGACGCCAGAAATCACGCCCCCGTTATACATCCACAGACCATCTAGAGATACATCCCCGCCCCGAAAAATACACCCCAGCGAACAGTTTTTAGCATTCTCACCCAAAACACACAGATCACAGGTCACTCTACACCACTTAAGAAACTGAAACGACAATTCCTCCACACCCCCCGACGATAACGTAAACAAAGACTTGTTCACATCCAGCAGGTAATGTAAACACTGTACTGTATCTCACTCTTTGCTGTCAAGTGACAAATCTCTCACTGACTCTCGTATACAAATAATGATACTGAGATATAACGAAAATGGTTATATAGAGTCAAAATTAAAGCCAAATTCTTATTCTGCATTTCAGAGGATAACAAATTTTAAACAATTATGTACAGTACCTGTGTCGGACTCACACATATATTTAAAGTTAAGATTTAGGAGGTACAACGTAATAAAGAATGTGCACGTTAGACACAAACAAAATCAAACATGATCGAGAAAATTGTTATGTCCATCTCAAGTTTATATTTATAATAGCAAAAATTATAATAAAAATTATTAATAATTTCAATAATATCTTGGTAGATAATGCTTCCAAACAGTTATATCTTTACAGACGTTAAATTTAGCATTATAGTGAGCTAAAGCTGGGTATTCTTAACATATATATGGAATTATTTGCGATATATCAATATTAATCGAACATTATGTTTGAGCCAATGGGCTGCAGGGAGGGTGGCCTGGCTTTACCGCCGCTAAAAAACCCGACGATTTCATGAACTGGGCAATTTGTATGAAGTAAACAATCATATCAAATTCACATAAGTAAAAATAAGTTTTACTACACATTTACAGCAAAACAATATAAATAATTAAAAAGAAGCATATTCTACAGGGTAAAGAAGATAGGTAACGCCAATTCAGATTTTTATTTATAAATAAACACATACAAAGATTCAGCAATGAATCCCTTTGGCCTTATTTAGAGCTTTTCTTTTCAAAACCCTTTTCTCATTATATTCTTTTTCAATACGAATTGCGACATCTAGAACGTGTCTCATTTGGTAGTTGCGACCAAAACAAGTTCGGGAGGGGGGTGTGCCAGGGAGGGGAGGGAGGTGCTGACGAGGAAGACAGAATTCATTATTATCCTCTTTGGCCTCCATGTCGAAGAACCGAAGTGCAGGATTTCTTCTCCGCCGCCTTTCGTCGCATTGCTCCTCCTCCTCTTCTTCATCCGAAGAGCTTGACGTACTGTGAGATGAGAGCTCATACCCTTCAGGAGACCCTGATGAGTCCTCGTCATTGTATGATTCATCATGAGCGATAAAACTATCGGAGTTCTCATCGCTCCCCGACTCGTCGGAGTTCTCATCGCTCCACGACTCGTCGGAGTTCTCATCGCTCCACGACTCGTCGGAGTTCTCATCGCTCCACGACTCGTCGGAGTTCTCATCGCTCCACGACTCGTCCTAGTCATTCCATTTTGCAGGAGAGCTTCCATCGTCACTTTCGCTGGCAGAAACAAGTCTACTGCGTTTTCTCAGCCCCAGCCGAGGGCAAGCCATTTCAATCAAACTTATTATTAAGTTAACGGTTACTGGTGCAGTAAATCTACTGTACAGTAGGTGTCAATTTTGTAGTAAGAGGTTATGTGGGTGAGGTGGTCAGTTTTGAATTTTCCTGTACAGTATGTGGGACAACTATACTGGTGTAGACGATGATAGTGTAGATTATAATAGTGCAGATGATGGTGTAGACAGATGATGGTGTAGACATTGATGGTGTAGATGATGGTGTAGACGATGATAGTGTAGATTATGATAGTGCAGATGATGGTGTAGACATTGATAGTGTAGATGATGGTGTAGACGATGATAGTGTAGATGATGGTGTAGACGATGATAGTGTAGATGATGATAGTGTAGATGATGGTGTAGACGATGATAGTGTAGATGATGGTGTAGACGATGATAGTGAAGATTATGATAGTGTAGATGATGGTGTAGATGATGATAGTGTAGATGATGGTGTAGACGATGATAGTGTAGATGATGGTGTAGACGATGATAGTGTAGATGATGGTGTAGACGATGATGATGATGGTGTAGACGATGATAGTGTAGATGATGGTGTAGACGATGATAGTGTAGATGATGGTGTAGACGATGATAGTGAAGATTATGATAGTGTAGATGATGGTGTAGACGATGATAGTGTAGATGATGGTGTAGACGATGATAGTGAAGATTATGATAGTGTAGATGATGGTGTAGACGATGATAGTGTAGATGGTGGTGTAGACGATGATAGTGTAGATGATGGTGTAGACGATGGTAGTGTAGATGATGGTGTAGATGATGATAGTGTAGATGATGGTGTAGACGATGATAGTGTAGATGATGGTGTAGACGATGATAGTGAAGATTATGGTGTAGAGTTGTAGACGATGGTAGTGTAGATGATGATGGTGTCACTGTAGACGATGGTGTAGTTGATAGTGTACATGATGGTGTAAACGATGATAGTGTAGAAGATGGAACACACACACACACACACACCATAGATAAATTCAATAAAAAACGCTTGAAATTTCACTTTACTTATGTGAATAACATGAAATAACAGCATAGTAATTAATAATAATAATAAATAAAAATAATATTACTAATAATAAAGTATAATATAAATAACAATAAATCACAAGAATAAATTTGGATTGTTTTAGAATGATCAGTACCTTTAATATTACTTAATACAGCCACACCCCTGAGACACACCCAGAAAAAAAAAAGAAAAAAAAGTTTAATATTGTGCACAGATGAACCACTACTAAAAATACCACCTCACCGTAAAACTAGACTACACCAACACCAAACTGTAAGAGTGTGTGTGTGTGTGTGTGTCCTGGTGTGGTCCACTCCCAAAATAGTGTGTCACGACCTCTGGTGAAGGTTTAACAGTCTGACAACACGAATTAAGAAATCTTCACACCGAAAATTGAAAACTTAGCCACCGAGTTTATTTTGATATTGAGGAAAAAGAAAGTTTGGTGAAGAGGGATATATTGTAGTAGTGAGCAGCGAGAGTTGACTGTTGGTCTCATACACTTACTGACACCAAACAACTTGTCACTTGTTGACACACACACACACACACACACACACACACACACACACACCTTCTCTGGCTCCTAAACTCTCTCCTTTCTTAAAGTTGTATTCACTTCTTTGCACTCAGTAGCTAAGTGCTTGAATGATTGACCCTCACGCAGATGTAAGCATAAGTGTGAGGCCAGACACATTGCCTCACACTGCTGTGCTAACCCAGATGTGAATAAGTCAACCTCTAAGTACAGAACTACACAAACAATACTCAGGAAATACTCTAACATTCACTGCCATAAGGAACACGAGACAAACATGACCCGTAGGTATAAATATACAGACGAATAAGAATAACACTATATATGCCTCTTTGGATATCTAAGGCGGGTGTATATATGCTGTAAAAAAAAAATGCATTCGATATGATACAAGAACAGTAGACAAAAAAAAAGGTGCCTCTCTCCTCTGCTCCTGACACCGTGAACATTAAGAAATAACATAATAGTCGAAGGAAGATGATGCACAAAAAGTATATACACCTCAGAGACACAGCAGGGGTGGCGGGGGCAGTATGGGTGGTAGGGTGGGGGCGGGAGCGGTATGGGTGACTGGGGAATAGTGAGGGGGTGAACGGGGTACCAGCCAATACAACACTGGTATGTACAGCTGCCGTTTCAACACTACATTCCTTATATACTTGGGGAAAAAATATTGAATTTGTCTAGACTAAAGGATCCCAAAATGTCATAATAATAATAACAATAATAATAATAATAATAATAATAATAATAATAATAAATAAATAAATAAACAAAATGTATCTCATCTCGGGGTCTTTTCAATGGTTACCCCCCTCCCCTCCCCTCCCCTCCCCTTCCCCTTCCCCTTCCCCCAGGCTTCCGTACCCAAGGAAGACCATAACTAAGTCCACCATCACCCACAGCCAATACTAACAACTTATTTTTAACACGACACTTAAAACATCCACAGGTGTAGAAAACCCCCCATAACAAGCTCCTAACTCACATTTTATACTTAAAAATACCCACAAGAATCTCATTAACTCCAAACACACAAACGCATATCATTACTTCCATATAACTTAGACAACCTGGAACTATAAAGAGGAAGCCAGAAGGTCGTATAAACCCCCTTTCCCCATCCAGCACCACCATCAGGAGCTGGGAGGAGCCTTCAGGATCTTGGGGAAGGTCTTGGGTGATCCTCCTTCACTAGACAACAAAGTACTCCCCTCTGCCTGTACTCTTGACCATCACCAACTAAGGCTCCTGAATCTCCCAGCCATTGTGAGTTTGAGATAAAGAGCATAATGGTGCAGATGTGGTTGACGTTAACATGATGGTAGGTTAACATGATGGTAGGTTAACATGGTGGTAGGTTAACATGATGGTAGGTTAACATGATGGTAGGTTAACATGGTGGTAGGTTAACATGATGGTAGGTTAACATGGTGGTAGGTTAGCATGGTGGTAGGTTAACATGATGGGAGGTTAACATGGTGGTAGGTTAACATGATGAGTAGGTAACATGGTGGTAGAGTTAACATGGTGGTAAGTTAACATGATGGTAGGTTAACATGATGGTAGAGTTAACATGATGGTAGGATTAACATGGTAGTAGAGTTAACATGGTGGTAGGTTAACATGGTGGTAGGTTAACATGATGGTTGGTTAACATGATGGTAGGTTAACATGATGGTAGGTTAACATGATGGTAGGTTAACATGGTGGTAGGTTAACATGGTGGTAGGTTAACATGGTGGTAGGTTAACATGATGGTTGGTTAACATGATGGTTGGTTAACATGATGGTAGGTTAACATGGTGGTAGGTTAACATGGTGGTAGGTTAACATGGTGGTAGGTTAACATGGTGGTAGGTTAACATGGTGGTAGGTTAACATGATGGTAGGTTAACATGATGGTAGGTTAACATGGTGGTAGGTTAACATGGTGGTAGGTTAACATGGTGGTAGGTTAACATGGTGGTAGGTTAACATGATGGTAGGTTAACATGATGGTAGGTTAACATGATGGTAGGTTAACATGGTGGTAGGTTAACATGGTGGTAGGTTAACATGATGGTAGGTTAACATGATGGTAGGTTAACATGATGGTAGGTTAACATGGTGGTAGGTTAACATGGTGGTAGGTTAACATTATGGTAGGTTAACATGATGGTAGGTTAACATGATGGTAGGTTAACATGATGATGGTAGGTTAACATGATGATGGTTGGCTAATGTGATGACAGGCTAACATGATGGTTCTAGGCTAATATGATGGGTATTCTAACATGATTTAACACTTAACATGATAATAAACTAACATGATAGTATGAGGGAAAGAATTATGACTCGGAAAATGACAAAAGTTTTAGTCCATCTATTCACATCTAACTTAGACATACATGTGTGTAATGTGTACATAATTTCACAATATTCTTACCACAAGTTCTCTCAACACGTCACCTCACACCTCCGGCTTCTCTCCCTCCCCCCCTCACGTTCTTCCCTCACACCTTCACATCCCTCCCTCCACATATCTCCTCCATCATCTCTACACCAACACCAAAATAAACTCACAAGATGTATAAGTAATTACTATACGTCCGGAGATGGACCCTTGAATAGTGCCCGCCAAGTGTTCATCTGAGAGAGAGAGAGAGAGAGAGAGAGAGAGAGAGAGAAGGGACTCTTGTTATCTAGATTTCAGTCGCCATATGTGATTCTTGTTTAACACACACACACACACACACACACACACACACACACACACACACACACACACACACACACACACACACACACACACACACACACACACACACACACACACACACACACACACACACACAAAGTTCAAAGGTCATACACGTTTTTGTCTTAGTATTCCACCTGATACCAACACCAGTCTCTCCTTTATGTTCAACAACCTGTAAGTCGAGATGGTATACAATGTTCACCAAGTTCAGACAATGGAGGCAGGCATACCTCAGTGGGAGCAACATTAGGTGGTGAATGTATACTGACACGACAAGATGGTCAACCTACACACAAAAGGTAAACAGTATTGCGTGTTGCATCAAGAGGAGGACAGGAGGAAGCGGGAAGAGGTCGACCAGCAGAATTAACATCACATCCTAACATCTACAATAAGGTTTAAATCGTGTGTCTGTGTCTGTCTCATTGTTGACTATCGTAGAACAGGTCAATTATATCGTTAAATAAAGAGCTGAGCCTTCCTAATAAACACAAGTAAGGAATGACAATAAACAGTGGATTCAAATGGGCAATATTTTTTTTTGTTTTACGATACTCACCAATGGACCTCGAGAGAATCACCTCACTCAAACATTGGCAATTATATATAACCTAAATTCTACGGGACTCCGACAGGTGAGTGAGGGTGATTACCTTGCTACAGCGACCAACATAATCTATAGTGATCCATCTTATTCCATTGACTGCTTTATTACAACGACTATTAATTATTTTTACTTCAAGGATCAACGACATTTTCTAAAGGATCGCTGTGAGGGACAAATAAATTCAGTAACATCAGTTGAATAAATATAACAGTGACGTTAGATTAGGTTAGGTTAAGATAGGTTAGGTTAGGTTAAGATAGGTTAGGTTAGGTTAGGTTAGGTTAGGTTAGGTTAGGTTAGGTTAGGTTAGGTTAGGTTAGGTTAGGTTAGGTTAGGTTAGGTTAGGTTAAGATAGGTTAGGTTAGGTTAGGTTAGGTTAGGTTTGGTTTTAAGACAGCTGAGCTCCAGACGTAAGGTGCCTGAAACACGACCCAGGAGCGTATATACATAACACAGGAGAGTCAAGTGTGTCTCATACCTCCCTCGTTAACTGTGGTGGTGGTGAGGTGGTGGTGTGGTGGTGGTGTGGTGGTGGTGAGGTGGTGAGGTGGTGGTGTGGTGGTGGTGGTGGTGT